>NW_010972439.1:3758216-3759086 GCF_000737465.1 Haliaeetus leucocephalus | reverse complement strand
TTTTGCTAAATGTGTATCCCAATGTTTGAAGGTGCCAGCACCCATTGCTCTCAGTGTAGTCTTTAACAGTCCATTGTATTGTTCGATTTTCCTGGAGGCTGGTGCATGATAGGGGATGTGATATACCCACTCAATGCCATGCTCTTTGGCCCAGGTGTCTATGAGGTTGTTTTGGAAATGAGTCCGTTGTCTGACTCAGTTCTTTCTGGGGTACCACGTCACCATAAGACTTGCTTTTCAAGGCCCAGGATAGTGTTCCAGGCAGTGGCATCAGATATGTTTCCAGCCATCTGGTGGTTGTTTCCACCATTGTAAGCACATGGCACTTGCCTTGGTGGGTTTGTGAGTGTGTGATATAGTCAGTCTGCCAGGCCTCCCCATATTTATATTTCAGCCATTGCCCTCCATACCACAGGGGCTTTAACCGCTTGGCTTGCTTAATTGCAGCACATGTTTCACATTCATGGATAACCTGCGCGATAGTGTCCATGGTCAGGTCCACCCCTCGATCTCGAGCCCATCTATATGTTGCATCTCTTCCTTGATGGCCTGAGGTATCATGGGCCCACCGAGCCATAAATAGCTCACCCTTGTGTTGCCAGTCCAGCTCCACCTGAGCCACTTCAATCTTGGCAGCCTGATCCACCTGTTGGTTGTTTCGATGTTCTTCAGTGGCCCGACCCTTGGGTACATGGGCATCTACATGACATACTTTTACAAGCAGAGTCTCTAGCCTGGACGCAATATCTTGCCACAGTGCAGCAGCCCAAATGGGTTTACCTCTGCGCTGCCAGTTGCCCTTCTTCCATTGCTGTAGCCACCCCCACAGGGCATTTGCCACCATCCATGAGTCAATATAGAGATAGAGCA
>NW_010972439.1:3757827-3758108 GCF_000737465.1 Haliaeetus leucocephalus | reverse complement strand
TAGGACTCCATACAGTAGCCTTCCACCTCTGATGCTTTCCCACAATGCAACAAGACCCATCAATAAACAGGGCATATTTCCTCTCATTTTTTGGCAGTTTATTATACAGTGGGGCCTCTTCAGCATGCGTCACCTCCTCCTCTGGAGATATACCACAGTCTTTGCCTCTGGCCAGTCTGTGATCAATTCCAAAATTCTTGGGTGACTAGGGTTTCCTATGTGAGCCCATTGTGTAATCAGTGCAACCCGCTTACTCCCCGTGGCATCAGTTGCATGATGTG
>NW_010972439.1:3756898-3757196 GCF_000737465.1 Haliaeetus leucocephalus | reverse complement strand
CTTCCCTTTCTCAAAAACTTCTGCTGCTGTGTTGCCCCGTATGATGATGTCATCAATGTACTGCAGGTGTTCTGGAGCTTCACCTTTTTCCAGTGCAGCCTGGATCAGTCCATGGCAAATGGTGGGGCTGTGTTTCCACCCCTGGGGCAGTCGATTCCAGGTGTACTGGATGCCCCTCCAAGTAAAACAAATTGTGGCCAGCACTTCGCTGCCAGATGGATTGAGAAAAATGCATTAGTGATATTGGTTGTGGTGTACCCCTTGGCTGCCTTTGACTCTAGTTTGTATTGAAGTTCTA
>NW_010972439.1:3749414-3756672 GCF_000737465.1 Haliaeetus leucocephalus | reverse complement strand
GCAGTTGCTGGTCACAGCTGCAGACCGTTTGCTGGTCAGCAGATCTAGACTTTTTTGTTTAAAATCTGTGTAATGAAGCAGCTTCCATAGAGACATTACTTCTGATAGCCATTCCTGATTAATAAATTGGGCAGCAGCTTAGATGTAGATCCCATCTCTGTTGGGTTTGACTGGAAAGGACACAACTTTTGTCCTCTGTGATGCTGAAAGGACAGGATACTATACTCTGATGGATCCTTCATGATGCATTCTTCATAATCAAATAATGAAATTAATATGCAAAATTCTTATTATAAATATTGGAAAACCTACATGATGTAACTCCATGCAGAAAATCCTTAACTCTTAACACTTTCTCTTTCCTTGAATAACTATGCTTGACAGTTCCTGGTTAAAAAAAAAAAAAAAAAAAAAAAAAAAAAAGACAAACAAAAAATCCCCAAACAAAACCATACGTACATTTCCCTGACTGCTACTGTAATTGTTTAACTGAATTTAAAATAAATGAAGTCAGAAGTGTCTCTTTGAGGCAAGTGCACTGAAAACAGCATTGAATTTTACAGGACAGCTTTTGCACCTTTGGACAACACAGGGGACTAGAAATGGAAGGTAAGCTTTTTCAGAAGTGCATGTAGAATTTTGGGAAGTTCAACCTAAAACATCTTGGAGGTGCATAGGGTTATATAGAAAGAGCCTCACAGGTTGATAATCAAGTTGTGTTCAGGGAACTCTTGCTAGATTCTCAAGGAAAATAAGAAGAATTTTCTTCTGAGTGGCAGCTGCCTTCTTAACAGGGCAGAAGAGCAGTTTCACAACATCCTGAAGTACTTCTAAAAGATTTGTTAGCCTCTACGTTGTATGTTGAATATTTAATATCGCAAAAAAAGGAGCTTATTCCTAAGAATCTAAGAATTCCTAAGCAGCTTAGTAAAATGCGTAGAAGTTAGGTTTTATCTAACAGTTTTCGATGTCACTGAGATTCATAAGATAGGATTTTATTAAGCAGGAATGTTTATTAAATACCAGAGCCAACTTTATCTCTTCGGCAAATTGGGGTTTCCTAGCATTCTTCTTGATGGGGGCATTCTTTTGAGGAAGGGAAGGCTTCTGATCTGTTTTTATTAAGCTTTTCTCTTTTTGATACACTACAAATTAAATAGATATTTTAAATGTACTATGTGCCTAAACTTTGTATCTTACCATTTACATGGCAAATGCACATTTATAGTGTACAAGCTGAGCAGTCTATCAAAACCCTGATTTTTTTAAATTTTCATATCCTTCTGCAGAAAATGTTTTTAGGCAACTCCTAACCTTTCCAATCCCATTCTGGTAGTAACTGTGATGTGATAAAGATAGTCCAGTAAGAGAAATAATAGGGATTTATCATCAACCACAGCCAATCTTGTGAAGATAATAGCAAAATGCCATTCACAGGGGATTTTGCCTTTTTTATTATTTTGTGAACCTCATTAACATTGCTATTATCAGTGATGTATCTGTCAAAATAAAACATAAAAATAATTATGTAGGGAGTGTGTCTCCATATTAGGGCTATTTGCAACCCCAGTACTAAAGAGTGCCAAAGGAGGAAGCAGCATTGCAACAGTTACTTTGGAAGATGTGGAAATAAAATACTGATACTGAAGTACCAGCAGTCCTTCTCATAAAGGGCAGAAATATTAAAAGCAAAAAGGAAAATGACTAGAAAGGAGAGTATTTTCATCAAATTTGCTATGAAGTATGGTGGTCTAGGACATTAGGAGACTCTGGCTTTTGAACAACATCCATACAAAGGAGTTGTCAAGCTTAAGTATGTATAATAGTTAACTGCATGGTCTGCTTGATATTTAGAAGGGTTTTTTTGTGTTCTGTAGCACAGCTGTTCTTCTTTAAGAGCACAAATGGACTCAAATTAGCTTATGCTTAGCTTTACTGCCGTAACTAGATTGCCATCAATGTGTGAGCTGGCTAAATGAAAGCTAGTGTATAAAACTATAAACACTTTTGTAGTTACCTTTTCTGTCAAACAGCATGAAGAAGTAAGGTCTGTATTAAATATATACTGAGAAAAGCTGACACTTGACAAATCGGTAAAACAAAGGAGAACAGGGTCCTCGTAGGCTTTGAATTTCTGCTGGCATGATCAGCAGATATTGTACATCTGTTCCACTTTTTTTTTAAGTGTACATGGGCCATTCTTTGTTTTCTTCACCTTTCCGTATTTGTGTCCAAGCCTTATTCAGTGCCTCTGTGCCATAAAGCCTCCCTCAATTGAGGAGGGCTAAACACAGCTTGGAAGAGAAAGTGTCAGAATGCTTTTATGTGTCACGTCAAGATCAATGTAAAATAACAAATAATGTGACTAGTGGTTTGTTTGCCTTTTTGGTGCTATTTTGCAGTCTTTGCCATTGTAGTTTGCTGAATAGAATTGACTTTAAGTTCATACTTAGAGCAAAGTCTCACTTGTAGTGGGGTACATAGAAGAAGAAATAGATAAGCCAGGTGTTGTCTTGTTCATAAGTTACCCCACTCAGGCCTGAAGCGTTTGGCAGTCTTCCTTATGAAGGAATTTATCTCCCATGAATTTCCATTGTCCTTCTGCACAGAGAGATCCTCTGTGACACCAACTCCTCATCTTATGTGAATTAAGTGTCAGTCATCATCTCAGCTGTTGGATTACAAAGTCGTAGGACCAAAGAACTGCTCGCCAAAGAGGGGAAAGTAAAGTATTTCTTTATAGCTAGAACTTGGACTCTTTTGATAGTTATGATATTCAGCTTGATAAATGAAGATATAATTCAGATAGCTTTACCTGAAAAGCAGAATAAATTTACATCAATATAATGGCTGAGATAGCTGTTGTTACACTGTATATCAGTATAATTAGTTTAATTATAACTAAGCTATAGTTACATTATTTATATTTTAACCTTGATTTTTTATAATGTTAATTGAGCATTAGTATGCACTGAATTGAACGTGCAGTTAAGAGTACAACGGAATGTCTAACTACTTTTGCAGTTTGTAAATTTATATTTCATTTTGACTAATTAATGGAATTTATCTCTCTACAGAAGCCATTGTAAGTACCATATATATCACTGTCTTTATTTTAACTGCATTCAAAAACTGCAGAAAAAGCATACAAAAAGTGAAGCAAAGTGCACAGCAGAGTCAATAGTGAAATAATTTTTCCAAAAAAAGCCACAAGGCTGATATTGAGGGTACTCAGTTGTCTCTGGAACCTTGAAACGTGTACCTTTGAATGTCAGCCCACAGCTACCTATAAGCTGTATTGCTGGTAACCACTGTAACAAATAAGAACCAAATCTAGTTTCTGCAATAACCAGCCTAGCCTTCTGGAAACTACAGGCCCAATTCAGGTGGGAGAAGGCAGCAGGTTTTGTCCAAGATCATTGTCGCTCATTCCAGTGTTTTGTTTTGTTTTCAGTGCCAGCAAAGGCTTTTTGACTAGAGTGCCCCATGCCAACCCGATGTAGCCCTTCAGGGCTGGAAATGGACTTCAGGGCTTTCTTTCAATGCACAAAAGAAATAGATTGATGTAAAAGGCCTTAAAATGATCAGTGGAGGAATAACTTTGAATCAAAAATTTTATTCGCTCAGAGGTTAGTTTATTATCCCCAGTATCTTGCAAGTCTGGCAAGTCTCTTTCATCGATAGTACAAAACTCTGTAATACGAGCACTCCAAACTTACGGAAGTGTCCTTGAGTCCTGGATTTTTTTCAGGATGATTTGCACCAATGTATCGTAATTCTTTCTGTATAAATGGAGACCAAAGCACTTAGAAGGGGATGGAATACAATATCTTCCATGCTTCAAGTGCTAGACTGTGCTGTTTTTCTTGAGGATGCCATACATTTTGTTCACCTTTTCTGAAAGTGTACTAGAAATGTAATTTTGCAACTTTAAGATTTTGTTTAACATACAAAGTTTTCTGGACATGTTCTGTTAGTTTTGTCTGCTGCAGCTGTTCCACTTTAAAGGAGAAATTAAATAGTAAGTGGAAGTATTGACTGAGCATAACATAGTCTAAAAATGAAGTCTTCAGTAGGAAGGAGAAAACTCATGTCCGTGTTAGTTCTGTGTCTTAACTTGATCAGGATATATAACCAAAATTACCGACAGAATTTAAAGATAACAGTTACTCAAGTGTTTCTATAATGATACAGAAAGTCCTATATTAGTGTAAAAGCCTGGTTTCCTGGCTATAGTTTTTAAATATTACACTGGAATTCATTGTGTTTACTGTACTATGGACAAAAAGGCTGAGAGGGGTTGGAATCTGTACTTACTTGTTCTTTCTCTCTTTTTTTTAATAAAAGGAGCTGTTTTTTTCTTCCCATATGTCCTGTTGTTTACATGAGTGGCCTAATGAGAAACGCTAGCATGCTGATAATAAAAGGGCAGAAAACAAACATCTGTTTTTTATCTGGCTTGAGAAAAAAAATCAGCATTTTGCTGCATGCTAATCTATGTTTCAGAAAATATTAAAAAAATATACTTCCAATTTGATTCTGATAACATCATATATGAAGATGTCTGTTAAGGAAGAAGATGATTATAATTAGTTTAATGAATGGCATCAGAATTTAAAATAAAAAGGGAAAAGCATTTACAGTGTATCATTTAGTAAAAAGGTTTTCTGGTATCATGCCATCACTACTTGAAACGTTAATTTCATTTAGACCCATGACAATGAAATCTGAGAGATTAACTGAATTTCAAGGAAAATCAGTTTCCAGAGATGACTGCAGTTTCCTGTTGTAAGATATGTAGTATAATTAAACATTATGCTGTGTTTTTCTTTCATCTATTCTTTCAGTGTTCAGAAAAAGCTTAGGACCTGGCTAAACAAAACTGAGGGATGATCTCCAGCTTTTTGATTTGGAAATCTACTCAGTGATATGGCTGAGGGAAGAATAGGCATTGTACTATATATACACCAAAAAAGTCTCAATAAAAGACCAAAATCCTCATACGGCGTCTTTTTTTTTTTTTTTCTCTCTGGTCAGATTGTTTTATGCTTTGACAGATACAGAGATGAAAAAAAAAAAATTATGTCCATGAGTTCTTCAGTGAATACGTTAGAATCTTTTTATTAATGGCAGCTCTTTAAGTTTTCAAGGTCAGTGCTAATGGATAAAGTTCCAAGAGAAGGACCAAACTGAGTAAGTATATTAAATGATCTATTCTCACTGTACTCTTCCTTTATGAAAGCTAAAGGTCAGGGGGTGGGGTATTGTTTATCTAAGGCTATGTGCTTTACGGGACGCACAACACTAAAATCATATTTGTACAATTAGCACTGGGGACACTGATGTGTTTTTATTTCCTGGTGCACACTGAGTAACTATTGTCTAATACAGTTCTAGCTGAAGAACATTAGATGTCTGTTATTTTTTGCAGCTGTGCATACTTATTTTTTGTTCTTCATGGTATGGATCCATTCCAGACTAGATGTTTCTATCCAGCTACAGGGTTCATGCTGAGTAAATGTCCCTGAAATTACCCCTGAGTGTGATTTGTTCTCTTGTGACTGAACTTGGCATATTACCAAAAGCCCAGTCTCTTGTTTCTCCAAAGACAGCAGCTGCACTAAAAGGAAACGTTGTTAGTGTGCCTGAATCTTCCTAGTAAAACAAACCTCAGACACATCGCTTTTTGTTCAGCAGCATCTAGACAGCATTTCACTGTGGAGAGTGTTTCACTACGTTAGGGTTCATTAAATTAGGAATCCACTGCTTCTGACAGGTTATGCAGGTCAACATTAATCAGTCCATATCTTATGGTAAAGATGACCTTAAAAAAAATAATTTAATTTGATTTAGGTATGGCTGGAAACCAAGCTGGTAAAAATTCTGTATATACTTCATTTGAAATAACCTATAAGTGGATATAAATTAATGAGGAAGTATACTTCTGGTATCCTCTTCCCCTATCATGCTTTTTTCTTTTTTGCTAAGTCTTTGTCTGGAAAGATGTCTACAGGCAGTTAACTTCCTTGGCACCATCCAAACCTACAAAGATACTAAAATTTTATATCTTTGCCATTAAGAGCAAAGGACCATTCTAATTAGTTCCCAGCAAGGTTTGTCATAATCATGATAATTTATCTTTTGATAGCATTAAAGTACATTTTTATTGCTGTGGTACGTTATGTAAAATGCAGAATTTGTGTTTTCTTTTTCTCCGCAGACTCCTGAATCTTGTTAACAGGAGATACATATTTATATTTTCACTAGTGCTGGTATTTGTAGATCCTGCATTTAATACATTTACTTTTTGTCTAGATGAATAATCATATTTTTCGTTCTCTTAACCAGAAATGTAGAAAACTACTAAGGGGAAAACCATTCTGTTACTCAGAACCTTCTAAAAACTTCTTTCAAAGCTCAGATTTTTAAAATTTTCTTAATTTTGACAGGTCTTTTCTGTACATGTAAATCATTGAATGTTGAATTAGATGTTGGAATAAATAGGATAGATTTAGTATCATTATGGGTAATGAGACACCCTTGCAATCAAGCTTGCTTCTTAGCAATGAATGTAATTTCAAGTAATGCTGTACAGCTACAAAGTGACAGCCAAAGTCTCTTAAATCAGGATCATTTTATATTTTTTCCTGTATTGTCTTTTAACGCATATTCTGCATTTGTTTTACTCTTGTTTTATAGAGAATGCATGCATGCGTGTGTGCACAGACACACAAAGAATACACAGCAACACTTCTCTCTTCTCTCTCTCCCTCTCCCCCACCCTCTCCCCTACTGCCCCTTTAATATTGAAGGTATTGCACACAGTATGGTTGTGAAATACGTCTCCTTACAGCAGGGTCTCCCAAAGAGGTAAGGGAGGTAAACCTGGTAAGAATTAGTTCTCGTAGATCTATCATCCTCCTGTGTTCATCTGTTCACCTTGATGCACAGACCGTTAGAATAGTGATGCATGGGTGGCAGTGCTAATCTGGAAGGGACAAAAAGCATACATTGCATGTGGGTGGTACTATTGTCCCACAAACCGGGTTCATTTACCCGGTGTGCAAGCCAATAACAGAGTCGAGGTATTTTCAAATTAATGTCATTGATGCGCATGAATGGGTGCCTGTCTCAAGACAGCACACCCTTGTCTCAGAAATCCTCACATTTATACACTCAACATAATAATTGTTGTTTTTTTCCTTAATGATTGGTTCTTTCTTCTTCGCCCTTCATGTAAATTGGCGCACAGACTCTG
>NW_010972439.1:3723607-3749190 GCF_000737465.1 Haliaeetus leucocephalus | reverse complement strand
CTAAATCATATCGAGTTACTGTTTCCCTATTTTAAATATTAACTGATGGGGGCTGTACACAGGACTTTTAGCACCTCCATGGTTATTTCATTCATATTATACATATTAATGGCTAACACTATGGTAAGTGATCATAGCGAAGAGATTCAAGCTCATTTACCTATGGAGTTGAGGGTAAGTGTGTTTGTCTTGAAGACTCTCTATCCCAAGGGTGAAACCAAAGGCTGTGGTTCTTTTAAACAACATACAAGTCTTCTGCTTTTTCTTTAAATAGGTCTGAAATGGATATACTGTCTGCTAGCTCTGAAGGCATTCTCATCGGCTGTTGTCCACAGCAAGATGTCCTGGATGAACTTTTAATGGGTTGGGAGCATCTTTATTATTATTGCACACTGCGTGGAATTCCAAAACAGGATATTCATCAGGTAACTAACCAGAACAGATTTGCAGGGGAGCTGAAGCCAGGTTGGGCTGTGGAGTTTATAAAACAATTGTACTTTTTTTACATGAGAGAATATCTAATATTTCATCTTAACAGCTTAAGTAATAAGATTTTTCATTACTACTACTTTATGTAAACAATGTGGATTTTTTTCGTCTGTTATGCCAGTTAAAACACAATAACATCACTGAGGATAGTAAAATAACACTAATGCAAATGAAATCTCAGGCACAAAAACTCTAAACAAAATGAAATTTATGAATAGTTCAACAGCTTCATTATCACACTTAGAGAACTGGGAGGGAACACCACATGTTCTGAGTCATGCAGCTCGGAAAAACTGTTTTGTTCAGAGTTGGGATTAAACTCTGAAGGAATTAAAAATTGTTCAATGATTATATGAATAAACCAAACATCTGAGTGGTGAGATGGCAGCTGTCAGCACTCTGCTGTTAAATGTTATAAACGTCACAAGGTGGTGGCTGCATTCTAACTGCCTGCTGGGAGCAGTCCCTAAAATATTCCAGCTGCCTGGGATTATCCAAGAAGAAGAGACCAAACGCATGTCAGAAAACGCTTTTAAGAGCTTACTAGCATAGATCATGGCAATATCTGGGAATGTCACTGAGAGGTTTTGAATTTAGAGATACAGATGACCAGCAAACAGTGCTCTTTTTCTGTAATGAGGCAGTCGGCCAATATCAGAAATTAAGTACCAAGTGGGCATAGTGTAAAATGTGGGGGGTTTCTTTTGTCTCTGCAGATGGAAGTTTCTGATCTGACCTCGACTTGAGCAGCTCAGTCTCTTGTGCTTAATTGAATCTCTATTAACATGAGAAATCTGGAGCATGATATGAAATTGGTGTCTGTCATTCCTGCTGTGTAGATTGGTCCCATGTAGTTGCTATGGCTCTAGGATTGTCCTCATAACCTCCAGAATGTTGCCTATTGTCTTCCTTTTTCCTTTTTCCAGAAGCAAAACTGCATGTAACTGAAATATCTTTTTTCCTATCTACCCAGCATTTTCCTGGCTACTGTCTCAGGGTCTGCTAAGTGTTCCTTGTCTGTATGAGAGAGGGCTGCCTGCTGGTTCTTTGCAGCTTTTGTTCCCCAGCAGCTAGGTACTGTTCCAGAAAAAGGTATGATTCCTGCAATGTGACATTGAGTATTCAGCAATAACTGCCATCGTGCCCCAATAATATCATCAGGACAGGCAATATGTTGAATTTTTCCTGTCTTAAGCTAATCATTCGGGTGTTTCTAGATGAGAGACTGGGGGAAATAAAAGATTCTTACAAGTCTTTGCCCCTTCTCTTGGGCAGTATTGTGCCTGGCTTGACTTTTAACTGACTGTTTTAACAGTACATTTCTTCCAGGCTGCTTAGAAATCACCACACAGTCTTTTATTTAGTTGTTTGCTCTTCATAACTCATCGGTGGTAGTTTTTGCTTCTGAGTACTAGAAGAGTGCTGAAAACTTGAATATGTTTCCCTCAATCTAAAGGAAATACATTAAGGGATAATTGTTATTGCACTAAACCCCTCAACTATAATTACTTGTTTTCTCCATGAACTGACAGCTCCTCTCTAACAGTTGGGCTAAAAGCCTATCATAACTAGCATCTATTATTGTGGCACTTTAATAGACACGAAGTTGGCAACAGATTCTGGCATCTGCTCTAGAGCTTTGTAGTCATTCAAAAGGATGCTGTTAAATATCCATACATCTTACATATGTTATTGAATGCTTTTGATCCTAAGTGTAATTTAAAACAGGAATCAAAGTTTGATTGTTTCGTTATGCAGCAGTGCTCTTAAAATGCCCTAAACGTGGCTTTTAAGCTTTTCTGTCTTATCATTTTCATAAGAAAAGACAATATATTCTTACAATATATAAGTCCAAATGGTATGTCGTGTACTATAAATGAAGCAGTTTTTAAGACACCCTAAGAAGAATGGAAATTTCAAAAGCACCTGAATGATAGAAGTACATAGTTTTAATTAAATTTCATGGGATTCGCTTAACTCTCATACTTTGGGTCATACGCATACAGTGTTACTCTCACTTCGGAGTATAGAGTAATCATACTCACCATCTGTAAATAGGCTGAAGAACATAAACTCAAGTTGATGGTGATCCTCTGAGAGAGAAATGGTGTAGGAATGAGCCTATGACGTAGGCTAAGAAGGACTTCCTCACAGTTAAAATAATTGCCTCAGCCTTACTGGAAGAGTTACTTTTATAACTGACTTGAATTTGACAAGAGGGGTGTCTTTGAGTGAGAGCTGATAGGGCTTTTAGTGCTGTGCTACCTTTCTGACCCCTGGAGTCTCAGACCCTTAGCTATTGTTTTAGTACTCACAGGTGTGAGGAAAAGCTTTTCAGGTGGCACTGGCAGACACTTTCTTATTGGTTAATACCTCATCTGCAGACAACTGGAGACAGTAGCTTTGAGAAGTGTGAACTGATCCATGGATTACAATAGGCTTGTTAATGCTTTAATCTTACACTCTTCACAAGCCCTGTCAACACCAGGTAGTAGAGGAGAGTGTGCCTGTGTGTGTGCAGATGAATCCTGCTGTCACTGCTTGATTTGTGTCATTCGGCCTCCCAGCAGCAACTGGTTTGGAGGATGAGGAGCAGGATCTGGAGCTATGTGGAAGCTTGAAGATGGAGAGGGATCTGTGGTGTGCTTACGGACCTGGATTTCATAAGTAAACTGTCCCGTGTGGCACTGAGCTTTTCTCAGGTGCCTGGGAAGTTTTCCAGATTGTGATGAGCGGGATGACACCAACAGATTTCTATGCTGTGCCTGCAGGGTGTCTTTCTGCACGTGCATATGTAAATGAACACTACTGCACATGCTGTCTCCTGTCTGTATTTGGTGAGGAGCCACAAGGGTAACTTTCTCTGTAGATAATGTGAGAATAGTGCTCTCTGAAATATCTGGTATTCATAAAACCCATTTCAAATGCAGAAGTATTTATGAATAATTGGTGTACCTAAGAGCTTCCACTTTATGTTCAGATCCAGCTATTCTCTGGGCAGTTAGTACACAGCTACTGCAATGGCAGTTCTCAAAACCTTTTGGGGAACAGTTCTTCAAATGGTGTGGTAATTCACATACATGTCCTGCTTCAAGTGGATCAAAATCAATTCTGTGTTATTTAGAGATGAGTTATGTTACTGTGGTGCAGTGGGAGAAGATAAATGTTAATCTGATTATCCTGGACCTTAGATGATTTACATATAGGCTTAAGGCTATTCTTTATAGGCAGCCTTCTGTGCCTTAGTTTCACATTTGTCATATAGAGACCGTTCTTCCTTTCAGCTGCCTTAATTTTTTGTCTGCATAGATTGTAGAGCAGACTTTGTTGCTATATGCTTGCGATCAAGGGATCAGAGGGCTGCTGCAAATAATATTTAGCTACTCTGGTTTATCACTGAAATGCAGCTATCTCAGAGGAAAGGAAATGTTTGTCAGCGGGCCCTTCCGACTGTGTGGCACTGCTGTCAATTGTTGAACAGCTGCTGTGTTTCAACTCTGAAATGGCTAGTGGCTGGAGAAAGTGTGCATTTTAGTTGCCTATAAAGAAAATAAGGCCTGGGAATGCTTTGGAACCGCAGCTGTATGGAAATGTAACCTGTTACTTTCTCATTCCCTCCTGCCTATGATACAGCACTCCAAGCCTGCCTCTGAATGTTTACCAGTGAGTGTCTATGCTAACATGCACACACATATATTCTACAGAGTACATGGTTTTGATGTGGAAAGAAACATACATTCACTTTGTTTTTAATAAATTGGCAAGCAGGCGGGTGACTTACAGGATGTGTTGCTGCTAAAGTTATCTATTGAAGCACTAACTTCAAGGATCAAATCCTTTGCTAGACAGATTTATCAGCAGCAGGAGTTAAGTGCCTGACATAAAGTTGAGTGCACTTAATGTTCCAAAACAGTAATTAACTGAATGGGAAAGGAGGAGAAAAACGGGTCATTTGCTGTTAATGTTAAACTTCATGTAATGTGAAGTTTTACTTTACTTCCTGAATCTGCTCTGAAAGTTTCTTTTTGCTGCAAAACTGGAAAAGTTAGAGTAGAGTTTTTGGGCTATTGTCATGGTTTAAGCCCAGCCGGTAACAAAACACCACGCAGTCGCTCACTCACTCTTTCCCCCCGGCCCCGGTGGGATGAGGAGAAAATACAAAGAAACACTTGTGGGTCGAGACAAGGACTGGGTAAATAATTTTAAGACATATTTGAAATAGGGAAATTGTTAGCTGATGGATGTAAAGTCTGTTATAATCTGGATTTGGGGGGCGATGGGGTAAGGAAGGAAAGAATTTAAATACATTACTACAGCCATGACTAGATGTAAACCATCTTTATGGTTGAAGTACACTCAGAATGTATATATTTGCATATAACTCTGTGTCTTTTAATTTGGCCTCAAAGTTACCAACTTGCTAAATAAATTGATGTATCTCCTCACTCTTCACTGCTGAAAGTAATTGAAACCAGAAATAGAACATCATGATGAATATGACAAGGAGAGAAAGAAGGTGCTTGTCTATATATCTCACGTTCACTAGAAGGAAACCATTAGAATTGTAAATCTCTTACATAATTGTGTGCATCTGTTTGAAGATTTGTCACATGTTCAATTCTGAATTTCATTTAAAGTATTTTAAGAGGGATTTTCATTTTCACTTGATAGTATGCTATGATACAAACCACAAGATGCCACTGGTTATACAGATAAATGAAGTTATAGTGGAGATGTGCAGGCTCTTCCACAGTATGCCTAATACATAATATTTCTAATTTCATTCAAATGACTGTTTTGTTGTTGTTTAGGTCATACTGATGAAGCTGAGACTGTTATTACTGGAAATCTTATGATTTACATTAAAGAGAAAAAGGGTTGGGGTCATCTCTTGGAAGAAGAATGAACTCTGTATTCTTATATTTGCTGAAGCATGCTCTGCAGTGCTTCTTTGAAATGTAAGGGTTGAGGACAGCAGGAGTAGGAGATTTTTAGGTGCAGCTGGGAAATCATTAGGAGTAAGAAAGCTGGCTAATCCTTCTGCTTTTATGTTGATGTGATTGAGCTCCAAATCTGTTCTAATTTGATACATTTTGCACCAAAGAAGCATATCTAGATATCAAGCCAGATTGTGGTGCACACTGCCAATGATCTGCAAGGCTTATCTTGGAAGCTCTACGCATTCAAAGCAGTAGAAAGGTGGGTACTATGACATGATTCCCACCCCTCTCTTTTTATCTTAAGTAAACCTCGTCTTACAAAATCCCCATAGCAGAGGAGTTGCCAGGCTTTCTCTCCTTGTACAAAACAGGAGATGGCGTAGTCATGGGTATCTGTGAACTGAATGCTTGAGTACATATTGGATTGCTGGGAGGATTCTATGTGTAGAATTCTAAGTCTTCTTCTTGATGTTGCTCCCTACAAAGAGCATTGTGTTCATACCTGATACATGATTGAGTTTTCTTGGGGGCTACAGAGTACAGCAAGACTTAGCTTACTTGAATGTTCTTTTCTTCTCTCTGGCACTATTCCTTTGCTTTCTAAAATCTTCCCTGTGCAGCGTTCATTGTCTTTTTCAAAGAATGGCATTTTGCTAACTTAGACTAGGAGTTTTGGTAACACTTCAAATCAGTCTTAGAGATAGTGGTGTCATGGTTTAAGCCCAGCCAGCAACAAAGGCGGCTTGCTCACTCCTCCCCACCCCACCCCCCAGTGGGATGGGGAGGAGAAAATACAAAAAAAAGCTCGTGGGTCAACACAAGGACAAGGAGGGATCACTCACCAATTATGGTCACAGGCAAAAACCCAACTTGACTTGGGGGGAAAAAACAAAATCAATTTAATTTGTTACCAATCAAGTCAAAACAGGATAATGGGAAGTAAAACCAAACCTGAGAACACCTTCCCCCGCCCCTCCCTCCTTCCTGCCTCAACTCTGCTCCTGGTTCTCTCCACCTCCTCCCCCCCGCAGCACAGGGGGACAGGGAATTGGGGTTGGGGTCAGCTTGCCACACCTTGTCTCTGCCGCTCCTTCCTCCTCAGGGGGAGGACTCCTCACATTCTTCCCCTGCTCAACCGTGGAGTCCCTCCCATGGCAGACAGTTCTCCACAAACTTCTACAGCATGGGTCCTTCCCACGGGCTGCAGTCCTTCAGGCACAGACTGCTGCAGCACAGGCTTTCCCATGGAGTCACGGCCATCTTGGGGGGCATCCCCCTGCTCTGGCGTGGGCTCCTCCCCGGGCTGCAGGTGGGCATCTGCTCCCCCGCTCCCCTCCATGGGTTGGGGGGGGACGGCCTGCCCACCACAGGCTCTAGGGGCATCCCTTCCTCCCCTGCTCCTCCTCCCCCTCCTTCCTCACTGACCTTGGTATCCGCAGGGGGATTCCTCTCACATTCCAATCCCCCTACTCACTGCAGGTTCCCCTTCTGAAATCTGTTCTCCCAGAGGTGCTACCACTGTCGCTGATGGGCTCGGCCTGGGCCAGAGGCAGGTCCGGCTTGGAGCCAGGGAAGCTTCGAGCAGCTTCTCACAGGAGCCACCCCTGCGGCCCCTCCCCTCCTACCAAAACCCAGCCACAGAAACCCAATACAAGTGGTTCTGGTCATAGCTAAAGGTTAGTTATTACTACATTTCAGCTGTGATATGTAGTCGTCTTTTCCTTATTGTTTAACAACTCTTGAAGCCTGTTGTAGTTTGCAATATATGTTAATTTTGGTGTAAACAAGAGATCACGCATTTTTTTCACTGTCCGGTCTTAATTTTTTTATGAGCTTTTCTGTGCAATTCTCTGTATATTGTTGGTGGATTTGTGGGAGTTGTCATTAACATGCATGCATTCCCAGTGGTCGTAAAGTCAGGTCAGTTTAGTAGAGTGGATAATCTGTCTACCATATGCTTTAGGGGTGTTCACTTTACAGGCTGTTTCAGTGTATAATGAGCCCTATGTTTGGAAGTAAAAAACAAACAAACAAACAAAAACCCCACAAAACCGAAAAAGCTCAGCTATTAGAATATAGCTTAGATGATTGGCCATTTCTAAAGCCACAGAATGTTTAAATTTGCAGCGCTTCTACTAATAAACAGCAGTAGCATCTAAATGAAAGTAAACCACTGTGAATTAACTCTGAAATAGCAGAAGACTTGAACTTTTCAGTGTAACACTACCTGTGGGTGGTTTAATGGTTGTTAAAGTTGTTGTTTTTTTAAGAAACTCTGCATTTAATGTAGTCGGAACAATATTTATGAAATGCAGCTTTTGACTGAGAACTTGCATTGCTGTCAGATTATACATTAAGGTACACCAAACACAAGCAACTATTAACACCAGTGCCAGGATCCACAGTAGAGTACTGCAGATTCTCACCACTGGAGCGTTGTTCCTGCTTACAGAGAACTTGCTGTCGGAGGTGTCTCATTTTTATACATAGCACTGAAAAATCTTGCTAATCACAAATATCAGAATCATTTCCTAAAGAGTTTGCATAAAACTGTTTTATAAAAATATTATTATGCTTACAACAGTTTATTTGAAATTGATAGTGAATATTAATTCACAATATTGTTTATTGATACATCTTTCTATTGGATTTTCTGACTTAATTGGAGACTGTCCATCTGATCTGACTAATCCTTCCAGTCCTTCCTTTTTGCTGAATTGCTGAAGGTAGTGCAGAGGGAGCAAAAAGAATGCACTATATGGCTGGGGATGCTCTGGCAGTTGATCTCAGGCAATAGAGCACCATGCAACTACTTGTTTTACCAGAATCTCCCAGCTGTGGTACATCCAGGTTGAAGACATACAGGATCTATTACAAAGCTGATCGACCCTTGATGATACAGCCACCCAGCAGCATGCCACTAAACACCTGCTGCTTTGCAGGGTGCATCTGGCAGTGTTGAGTAGAAAAGTCACTGCTGTGTCCCTCGTGTTTTTGCATGAGGTCTCCCTGGCTGGTCCAGCAGTGATAGTTGATATAGGTGGGGCAAGGCTCTTGCTACATTTCAAATTCTTTGAGGGAGCCTTGTACAGTAGGGCTGTCTCTGACAGGTAAAGAAGAAAAGTCATAGAGGACAGCATGAACATTGTCTCCAGCTGTGCTCATGTGCCTGCCCAACTTACTCAGATCACACATATTTAAGCAATTACAACCAAACCAACTAGGGTCAACTTAGCCCTCTCAGTTATTAGAAAGGTATATTAATTTAACCCTAAGTTACATTTTGTCTTTAAGAAACTCTAAATCCTTGACCTGTGACTTGTTTTTCTGCCATTTCCATCTTTTTGTGGCTGATATAGAATTTTGTCTCCTGAGTTTTCAGTCACTGAAACATTTGATGAAATAAATACCAGAGAACGAGGTGAAATGAGGAGTATTTAAGATGATAGACCCATTGCCACAAAATGAATGCAAATGACTGTTACAATCAATGACAAAGCCAAATTCTCTATATAGAAAATCCTTATCCTTTGTGGAGAAATAAAGGGTCCCAAAGCAACTTTTTGTATGTGTCTAGGACTGAAAAAAGTAATAATATGCAGCAAATGGGGGTACCTAAAGAAACAACTTGTACATTTGCTTAATATACATTAACAAGAGTGTTCTTTCAATCTAAGCACAAACGCTGCCTAAGTTGGCTCATCTTTGCTGGCCTTCAAATTTCCAAACCACAGGTTGCAGAGGACCTTGTTAACAGGTTACACCTCAATGCCCATGCTGACAAACCAGTGAGAACATACATTGCTGGTGCAAAGAGGAAGCTCTTTACTGCTGTGGCTTTAGTTGGTAAACCCCAAATACTTTTACTCTACATTGAATTTTGTTGTCTTGTATGTTGCTCTAAAGAAAATCAGTTAGTTTCGTGGTCAGTCAGGGAGTAATTAATACACAGATATACAACTGTCCTTTTTGTTGGGCTGTATGAACACTTTTTATTTTATTCTCCAGTGCTCACAAAAATAGAAAATGAAGTTGTTTTTCCTTTCCTTTTTTTTTCCTTTTTTCCTTTTTTCCCTTTTTTCCCTTTTTTCCCTTTTTCCCTTTTTCCCTTTTTCCCTTTTTCCCTTTTTCCCTTTTTCCCTTTTTCCCTTTTTCCCTTTTTCCCTTTTTTCTTCTCCTTGGAGTATTTGGTTGAGCAGGAAAAAAAGGGGGGGGGGCTCTAAACACACGTAGATGCAATTGTAGCATCCCATGGCCTAAATGGATATGTAATTTTTTTTAAGATTCCTTATGTAGAAGAAGAAAAAAATAATTTAATGTAAAATATATTAATGCTTTATGTATTCTCTACTTTGTATATAACATGACAAAAATATATATGAACAATTCTACTGGCTTCCTTAAGAAGGAAGATTCTTACTTTAATTAGTAATTTGGAGCTGGTGTTACTAATTATTGACCCATCTTTTTCAGGATATTCTTTTTCCTTGCTACGTCATGCTTAATAAATCTGGCTAGTTCTTGTATTTTTGTTGGATTCACAAATCACACAATCAAACTAATACTCCGGAATTATATTAATTTGAATTACTTATCACATGTTGTTTTGGCGCTTGCATCCTACTGTTCATTTAGGCCTGAAACTGGCCGTTCCAGTTTAAACAATGCCTTTTGTATTGAAGATCAGGGAATTACAAAGCTTTGGGAACCGCATCATTATGGCACTGCATTCTCTTTCTTATCATTGCCTATTGTTTCACTAGAGAAGATTGAACATCCTTTTCTAAAGGCTTGGCTGGGAAGAGCTAATCCAGTTCAATAGTGGAATAAACCTTTCAGAACTGTCAGAGGGAGGGAATCTGCTTCCCAGCATTGGGAGGCAAACCAGTGCTTCCAGTAGTAGATCACAGGCTAAGTAGAACCAGATAAAACTAGTGTTCTCATGGGGTTCATGGTTCAGAAGATCAGACACATTTTGCTGCTTCTAACTTCCTATCATTGCCTCACTTCTGAGCTGAATTATTTTATTTACATTTTATGCTTAAATTGACCCTGGTTCATTTAGTAAAAGGGGGGGATAAGCTTAAATCAGTGCTTTTTCTTGATCTTAGAAAATCCTCCAACTGTTTTTTAATGTCTTTATGACAGCATGCTACTGCAAGTATCCATTTCAACCCACTTCTTGCTGCAAGGTACAGACTATTGCATATGTAATGACAAGAGGAAAGAAAAGTATCTAAACATGTCAAATGCTTTAAAACATTTGGCTGTCTTTAGAAAGCTGTCAGATTTTGAAGGAGTTATTTAGTATTATAAAAGGCTTTTTTTTTTGTCTGAAAGCAAAAACATCAGTGTAAACCACTACACCTGCTTCGAGATTGCATCCAGGATTATAGCTATTAATTTAACTAATAGCGTGCATTGCTTTATTTTTATTGCCTTTTACATTTTCTTTGTTAGCTAATAGGAGACTGAACCGAATTCTTTGCCACCTCTGCCATTTGTAGCTAAGCACCAAAATCAGCATTAAACTGCATGTTTTGTTTTCTTTGTTTCTTGAGAACTTTTCTTCCAGGTTTCAGCTGGGATTTATTGCTCCAAATACATTGGTCAAGGCCATACCACCCTAATAGGTGCTGACACCCATCATGAAATTCCATAGTATAAAAAGGAACTGGAAGAGTTTGCTTCTCCCTAGTTTTGTAGTGACAGAGACTGTCTTTTGACAATCAGATATCATTCCTTCTGCTGCCATGAGTAGATGAAGTCAGAATTTCATTTAGTGAGGACAGCAGGATTAGATGGGAAGGGGAAATGTAGTTTTTGTAGCTACACTTCTTTCTCCATGAAAGCCACCCGAGTGGGAAATAGGTTTGCCAGGTGGTTTGCATTGGGCAGTACTGACTGGGTTGTTACTTAATCCTGTGGATTCTTTCCACTGTGGGTGAGAGTTCCTCTCAAAGGGACTCTGGGAGTAACTGGTGGAAGATGTTGAATCCAAATATACTATCCACATTTGGCTGTGGGATGAGCAGTGCAGGCATCCAGGCGTTACAGGACTTCTCCACTTGTTTGTGCTCATGGCAGGTGTGCATGTAGGGGAGAAACAGGCACCAAACCCCCCAGAAAGTGAGGAAAAACACCTGCAAGTCTTTCCTATTAAAAAAAGTATATGTGAATATATATTATTAAACATATATATGTGTAATGATAAACAATATTGAAATTATTATATAAACATTTATCTATATATGAATTTCTTTAATAAAAAGTGCCTGCTGTAAATTTAGAAATGAAACTGCATGTGTTAAAGGAAAAAACTGATCAAGGTGTCTTTTAAGTGACCTGAAAATGTGGCTTTGTAAGAGAAAAAAGATATGATTTTCTTGTAAGTTTTTTTAATTCTTTATGCTGGGCTGGAGGTGTGGTATGTTTTTCCTATGCTGCTGTATCGTCATTTTCATTTTTCCTGTAGGATGTGCCCAGCTCTGGGATGGATCCCTGCTCTAGAAGCTACCTTTGGAAAACCATCCTGAAGCAAGTTCAGGATGGCTGTGCAGCTGTGCTGACATCCCACAGGTAAGACCCTTATTCCAGCAGCCAGCATATTCCTGTTCTCTCCCCTTACCTGCTGTCAGCTGAGAACAGAAGAGCATATTCTGAAGGTATGCTCACCCTGGTGTGAAATGCGGAACGTGTCTTGGCATTTTATGGCAATTCTTTCCTGCCTGTGAAAATTGAACTTGCGTAAATCCTAAATATTTTCTATATTTAATTTTCAAGGAGTAGAATGTGGCTCAAGGGGACTGGAGGCACAGAAAAAATGATGGAATGAATTCTTCCTTTTCTATGCTCTTTCTATTCAATGTTGCAGTGACACTTCTTGCTTGGAACACCAGGTTATCCTTTTGCAGCTGCCCACTTTACAAATCCTTACAGAGGGAGGTGGGAGTGAAAAACCCTTTTCTGATTTTGTTAAGGTTTCTGTATTGCATCAGCGTATGAAAAGAGTATGCCATGGCAACCTAAAGACAGATGTCTCAACTATTCTCTTTATGCACTATTGGAAATAGTAGGAGTGACCCCGTCCTCTTAGAAGAGTCTATCTGCATTAAATACCTTGTCAATTCTCTGATAGAGTTATTTGTATATCAGTTTAATGGAGGAAACATCAATAACGTTTTGTAACATCTACAGTAAAATGGTATAAATTAAATGTTCCCTTAGGGAATATAGTATAGTATGTATAATTATATATAAAATGGCTTTAAATGAGGGAGAGATCATGAAAACATGTCCAGAGAAGACAGAACTCGTTAATCAAAACATCATTGTAGTATTTTGGCCAGATGAGATTTGAAACATAGACGAATCAATAAAAGAATGCAGCAAAACTTCTTCCCTCAATATTTTCTAGATATTAACAATAATTTTTTTCAGATGTTCTCAAAATGTATTTGTTGTCTCTGTACATGTGTGTGCTATATTACTGATGGAAGAATGGTCTCAAAAGTTTCTAGTATTCTATTATGGAAGCTGAATCTTGAAAATCACATACCTGTATTTGATACCTAGGTGCTTACCAGCTCATTCATTTAGGGAACCCAAGTTATGCATTGTGAATTAAATTGAGTGATTTTCAGGAAACAGTGTGCTTTGACTTTTCAGTCCAGATTAAGAACCCTTAGTTGTCAAACACCAGCTAAACAGAATAGAGCTGTGGTCTCATTACTAATATGCTGTGAACAAACTAACAAATCCATCAAATTGTTACTAATTACTCATTTATCTCTACAAATGAATGACTTCAAGCAGATACAAGTACAGTGATAGTGCACACATTTAATTTCTAATTAGTAAGACATTGTTGTGCCAGGGTGGAGGAAGGAGAAATTATTTTATTCTATTTATACTATTTGCTGAAGGCCATTGGAGATTTATTTGAGATTCTTTCAAAGGCTACTTGTATAAGTAAAGGAACTTTTCTTGTGAAGTGAATCTTCATGCATATCAGCAAATAAGTGCATAAGGTATAGAGATGGTTTCCTGTGTAAAAATTAATCTGTTTACTTAATTTTCAGAGAGAATGGTTAACTTTGGGAGGGGGGAGTGAAATTGTATTAACTGTCCATACAGGCCTACATTTTTGTTATTTTGCCACAGCTGAGGAGTGTTATGCCAAGGGGAGCATTAGGAGTTACTGCACTCCAAAGAGACTCAGATAACTTCCTAATTCGTGGGAAGATGTGTTAGCAAGCCCTCTCCCTATCTCTCTCAAGTATAGTGGTTTAGCAGTTTTCACCGTATCCCTGTCCTATTTTAAGGAAATTGTTCCTAGGAGGGTACTTAATTGCCATGCTTGTTCAGTAAAAGTACTTTAATTTGGACTGGCACATGGCTGAGGCACAGAAGACAACTCTTGTGTAGCTATCTCGGAAGGCTGGGGTGTGCATGCAGTGAATTCCAGGAACATTAAACAACTTTGACTCCTTTTTGAGATGATGGATATGGCCTGACTGATGTCCTATGTCTAAAGCGGTGCTTTAGAAGTACTGCTCACAAAATCCTGTATAATATGTAGAATGGCAGCCCATCTGCTCTAAGCTTTACAAGTCAAAGTTATTATTTATCATCTGAAGCAGTCATATCTACCAAGGATCCTGCTTTTCTGTTCAGCTGCATTTCCATGTCCTACATTCTGTTTGGATTATAGTGGTTTGCATCATCTTCTATCTGGCAGTCAGACTAAGGGTAACTACTTTTTAGGGGTATGTACTAAGAGGCAAACAGGTATTCCTGGGAATAACAGAGTTCATGGCTCTCACACAGTGGCGTTTCTGAGACTGCTTATCAGGTATGTGCCTGTGGTAATAAAACCTTTGTATTGTGGCCAGAATTGTCCAATTAGTTCTGGACTAAAAAATAAATTCTGTTTTAGGGCTCTCTTCTGGCTGTTATATGGTAATAACTTTAGGTGTATACTGACTAGGGTTACAATTTGGACTGCTGCCTTTAAAGTCAGAGGTTTTGTGTACCCGTTTTTGCAGCTGTCCAGAGTCCTTCCACTTTAATTAAAGTTAGGTATAAATAATGTTTTCTGTTTTCACTATTATTGTTTTAATCTTTTTTTTTTTTTCACCACTTTATTTTGTTGTATGGAAGAATGTGAAGCCCTCTGCATGCAGCTTGCTATTATGGTCAATCGAAGTTTCAAGTGTCTTGGTTCTCCCCAGCACATTAAAACCAGGTGTTTTATGTCAACATCAAACCTTCTGCAGCTACATTCAATCTAAGAGCTGGCTAGACACTTTAGTAGTGCCAAGGCATAAATACTTATGACTGCTAAGCACATCTTTCTTTTCCTGCCATCACTGAAGTTAAAAAAGAGCCAATTAGGATATTTTAGCAGGCTAAATTGACATATGGCATTGCTAAAATGCTTTGTAGTCTGCACTGGTAATTGAAAGAGACAGATCTGTATCTAAAATGAAGCACTTCTGCACTCAACCTGAGAAATACGTTGTGAGAATTCAACATGTTGAGATGAAATACACTTCGGTTCCTTGTGAGGATTTCTTTTAACAGGAAGAAGCGATTTTAACAGATCAGCAGCCAGTAAGGCAATGTATTTTGAACCATCTCTGCTTCCTACCAAATTCACTGGCAATTTGCAGGTATTTATGCTATGTGTTCTGCGTCCTTTTCCTGGTGTGCACAAGTCTCTTCTGCTTGAACTCTGCTCATGAGTTAATTTAATATCTGTTAATAAGGATGTTTGTTCAGAGGATGGGCTCAAACCACTGCAATGGAAACAGCATCAGAAGCTGAGGGGAAAGTTGCTGCAACTGACAGCTAGAACATTTACATTCAGTAATAAGTAGGATTTTTATGACACTCAGCTGTGTAAAATGATACAGCTCGTTTACAAGCGGCAAAGCTACACTGCTTTGTACTAGGTCAGCATTTAGCACTCTTAGGTGCAGATATATTTGACAATGTAAACAAGCTCTACAGAAATGTTTTGGAATTGCTGTCTGCCGTGGTTATAGGTCAGAAGTTACCTGTGTCTCAGATAACTTCTTGTCCCTTGAGGGCGCTTTTGGCTTTCTGTCCTTCCCTTTGGGTAGAACTGTAGGCCCTTGTTTTGCAGCTACATTAGCATGATGGGCCTGATTCACATTTACTTTAATAAGCTCTCTCCTTCCAAGGTTTTTTTTCATCGAGACAAACTTTCAGCTAGAGATCTTACAAGCTGGATAGTGGAAAAAAATTGAGGTCTGCATCTATATTTCTGATTGTTCTGTGTGATCATAGCCTTCTTTTCACGTTTGCATATCTTTCAGAGGGAGTTGCCTCAATTTCTGGAGGCACGAGAAGTCGATTGTTCTTCAGCAGTTTCTGCTTCTTTTATATCTAGCTCTTTGTCTTTGCCATCCCGTCTCTTATTCCCAAATTTCATAACATAAGAGTGGCCTGTTGTCCCACTAGCTGGAGGACTTCAGCAGAAGTGCAGGCAGCCGTTACTCCTTTTGTAGTAAGAGAGACAGATGTCTGTAGAGGGCAATGCAGACCTTGGACAGGCAAAACTGCTTTTTGAAGATGTGCGTGTCCCCTAATAAGGAAGAATGGTATTACTTAAACACATCAGTTAAGTGCATAAAGTTAGCTTGGATAAATGTGGGTCTCGCCTTTTTGTTTCAGGTCCTCAAGTGAGTATGTGTCTCTGTCTTCTCAGCTTGACCTTGAGAGGGCAAAATCAGACATTCCAGAAAGGCTAGCTTCACTTTTATCTTCTCAGTGCCTTTGTCATTGTTTTGACACTGCAGATGTTTCCTTTAGCAGCATCTTTTCATAAGGAAGCAAGACATTATAAGTATACTCATAAGTATGCACCATATTCATGTAAGTAGGACAGTTATTTCTCAATTTGCTGCACTGTCTCTGTAGATACACCTCTTTCAGATCACAGTAAGCAAATCGATACAAAAGAATAAACTATATGACATACTGGAAGTGTCTTCAGATTAACTCTGAAGATATCAAGAAATTCACAGATCAGCCATTCAAGAATCAAGACTGTATGTGTGCCTCTTAAATTCTCCAAAGCAAGGTCATGATAAGAGTGTTTCGCAGTCATATTCCTAGCAATTATTTGTTTAAAATCATTGTAACTTTAAAAAAAGCACACCTTCTCTATGTTAAGAATATTTCGTAGTATTGGCAGGTTTGTGTTCCTTGTATTACCATGACAGTTCTTTAATGTATGTCAGTGGCATTCATGTGGGATAATATATGCACTGGATACCAATGTTGCTGAGGTTTTCCATAGAAGCTGTGTAGCTGAAGCTGCACTGAGATTTTCCATTTAAGGCAGGACTAAAATCCCTTTAACACCTAGTTTATTGATTGATTTAGTGTCCAAATTTTGCATACTTATTGTTCAGGAGCGTATTGAATTTTTCTAAAACTTTAGAACCCTTTATTAGGAAAAAATAATATTCTTCACTAGCTTTATCAAAGGATTTAATTAAAATCGAGCAGTTGTCTGAATTTGCTCTGACTGCCTAATTAATTTTCTTGGCTTCTGGGAGCAAAGCCACAGTAGAGAGCAGTCTTAAAACCTCATACACACACAGCTGTTAGGTTTTTGGTTTTGGGGTTGGTTTTTGGTTTTGTTTTGGTTTTTTCCATGGTTTTTTTTTTTTTTTTTTTTAATTAACTATACAGTAAAGCTATTTTCATGCTTGCTTTGGAAAACTTTTGATAAGTGCTGGGGAGAAGCCAAAGACTGTCCCTCCACTTCTGTCATTTTGTTGCTTACTCTAGCTTCCAAACTTCCCTCCAATACTTGCCGATACAGTGTTCCATCATAAACCTCAGGCTATCACACACTTAATAAATAAAATAATTGTTAAGAGATTAAGAAACTCAGTACCCCTGTGTAATTCGTGTTCTGAACTTATTTGAAGATAATTTCCAGATATGCTACCATGTACCTTATGGAGGACTTCTGCATCTACATGAGATGGGAAAGGAGAAGAGAAGCAGGATTCTTTTATTTATTACTCCAAAGAAAACCATTCAAATAATTTAAGCTTTAAATTATTTTAATCTTTTAATTTTCTCGCTTTCTACTCCACCTGTGAACATCCTGAAAAACTTCCAGGAGTTGAAAAACTATTGAGTTTCTCCTTCCTTCCCATTTTCCTTCCCTCCCTGTGATTTAATAGCCTTGTCATTCTTGCTGCCATACAGAGGAAAACATTGCTCCTTCTAAAGCGATAGACCGTAAAGTTTTCTAAATACACTGTTAGGAAGCACCTACTGGCAGAAGAACACTTTCCTTAACAGCCACCTCTACTGATACAGTCACTAGTCAGTTCTATTTTTCAGTGTTTTTCGGCAATTAGCACTGTCTAATGTGTTTGTCCCTGGCACTAGCTCACAGTAAAAACTCCATCACCTTATATTTTGTTTAACAAAACTCTTCCATGAAGCTATGTAAGTGAAGGAAAGCATAAACAAAACTGATTTTGCTGCATCTGATTTAATCTAAATTACTTGTACCATAAAAATTGGGTTTTGATGGTGCTTTTGTGTGCTATGTGTGTGAATGAATTATGCTAGTAATATACATATTTACATTAACAGGCAAGAACAGTACTAAAATTAATGGAGACCATAGTTGTAGATTATTGTGGTTTTTCTGTTAGATTTTACAGCTTTTTTTTTTTTTTAAATTTGCTCTTATTTATAAGCAGCTCTGGATACACTTTAGTCAGTCTTCAGTTTGTTTCTACAAATCAAATTGAACAAATATTTTAAAATCAAGTACAAGTGACCGGATCTAGCTTTGAAGATTGGAAGAAGGAGAGAAATCTAAACACTGTACGAACACTTAAACCAAAGAAAACTTTCATACAGCTTTTTTTTATGATAGAATGAGTCCCGTTTTGTAAGAAATAACATTAGGAGCACATTTTGGTATTGCATGCGATTACATTAGCGTGTCTCAAGAATTTTTTTCCTCTTTTAAATGTAGCTATGTCCACTAAAATGATTTTTTTTTTTCTTCCCTTCCTGGCAATTATGTTTGTCTTGATGGAAATCTTCAGAATTATTTTATTTGATTTTCCTTTAGTACCATTCCAGCCTGTGAAGTCTAGATTATGATCAACTTTTTGATGCATGTGTGATGAAGGCTTAATGGGTCTTCCTTGGAGCCCTGTTAATTTTGCTTTTCTGCTGTGGTGGTGCCCTGGTTTCAGCTGGGATAGTGTTAACTGTCTTCCTAGTAGCTTGCTATGTTTTGAGTTCAGTATGTGAAGAATGTTGATAACACTGATGTTTTCAGTTGTTGCTTAGTGGTGTTTATACCAAGTCAAGGATTTTTCATCTTCTCATGCCCAGCCAGCGAGAAAGCTGGAGGGGCACAAGAAGTTGGCACAGGACACAGCCAGGGCACCTGACCTAAACTGGCCAACGGTGTATTCCATACCATGGGATGTCCCATCTAGTATAGGAACTGGGAATTGGGGGCGGGGAATCGCTGCTCAGGGACTGGCTGGGTGTCGGTCGGCGGGTGGTGAGCAATTGCCCTGCACATCATTTGTACATTCCAATCCTTTTATTACTACTGTTGTCATTTTATTAGTGTTATCATAATTATTATTAGTTTCTTCTTTTCTGTTCTATTAAACCGTTCTTATCTCAACCCACGAGTTTCACTTCTTCTTCCTGATTTTCTCCCCCATCCCACTGGATGGGGGGGGGAGTGAGTGAGTGGCTGCGTGGTGCTTAGTTGTTGGCTGGGGTTAAACCATGACAGGTGGGAAGTTTCAAGGATTCAGCTTTCCCTCTCACTACACTTTCAGCCCTTGGCAGATGTGAAAGACAGTAATCTTGGACTAAATACAGCTTTGTCAGATGGTGGTACAAAATTCTGCAATGAAGGGTATGGGTGAGCTCCAGGAAGATGCTAATGTGAAGCATAAAAGCTTCATAGGCATATAAAAAGTGATGCTGCTTCTAATGCGTGAGACTTGATTGAATTTTCCAGCTCTTGTGCAAGCCTGTTACAAAATGCTCATCCAAAAATGTCTTCTCACTACAAATGTAGGTGTTTGGGTTTCCAATCCCAGCTGTTGAGCCCTGACTATATTTATCTATGTTTAAACAGATTTAAAGTACCCGCAAATGTTTCTCAGTAGAATAGTAAGTGTTGGACTTCTTTAGAAAGGCCTTTTGTTGCAGGTGGCAAATTTCTAAATAATGCCAAGAAAGGTTTTAGCTGGAAAGAAAGAACTGAAGGGCAATTTCGAAAAAGTCAGCATCTTGGTTCTAGATGTAGTTTGTATGAGATAGATGTGTTAGCAGTTGTGCCCCTTAAAACCTAATTTAGAAGACTCCTGCCAACTGAGTCAATTACTCTAAATTGTGAATGGATTACATTTAAATGCTCTCTCCAGTATTCTCCATGATACTTAATGTTTTTTTTTTAAAAAGCATTTCCATGTTAGATACAGCTGGCCAATCCTCTGGGAACAATATTTTGAATACTATCCTTCGTTCTAGGGCCATCTGGACAGACTTCTCATAGCTGAAAAACCCATACCAATTTTTCAAGTGCTGGACACACATCAAATCTCTGCTCAAATTTTATCAGCAAGCCATCTGATTAAAGTACCCAACAACTAATCCATTTGTTATAGCAGAGTTAGAATGGAAAATGTGTTAGCAAGCTATTTACACTTTACCTTTTTTTTTTTTTAAAGGTTGACTGAGAATATTTTCTTGCTTTTCTCAAACTCACACATGTAGATTTCTTAAATGGAAAAGAGAGGATTAAGTTTAAAGATCTCATCAATATTTCAGCCTTCAGTGGAGACAGTGTTACCATACAAACAGATATACTAGCAGTAAGTTTCTTACATGCCATAAAATATAGAAGTGAATATTATTTTTATTCCTGTTGACTAGAAAACAAATTCCTTTTGTACATGAAAAATGTATTAAGGCAGTGGATGTGTATTCATGTAATATAGCTATTAGTTTATCTTCCCAGGGAAAAGCTTGAAGAAAAAGAGTTCTTACAATTTTAAAAACACACAGATTGAGAGTTCAGAAATGAGCAATATTTTTGCACTCTTATAAAACTTTGTGCAATACTAATTCAGCCCTACTGTGCGTGTGCATTACAAGGCATTTTTTTTGTCATTTTATACTGTGTTTTCCACAGGACGCTGCGTTGTATCTGTGTACCTGTTCATTCAATGAGCAGCAGCTAATTAAGATTTCACATTCTTCTCTTTCCCTAGTATGTGATCTGTGTACTGGTTTACATTTTTCACACCTGTCTCTAAATACCGTGTTATCAGCATTCACTGGAGCAGGGCTTCATAAATATCAACATCTGTGTTTTCCACAGTACTACTGGAAAACAGGATTTGAAATAATTATTCCCATTTTACAGAGGAGTAACTGAAGCATGATGCTAAAGTTAAATGGGTTTGCGTAGTCAATCTGAGCAGTTTATAGCTAAAAATTTTCCATTTGTTTAACATTGCATTCAAAGTACAATGCCTGTTAACTTCAGCTGTAGCTGTGGGTGTTTCTGAAAGTACTACAAATTCCTTCTGCAAATTGGAGCCCTAGGTCTCAAGGTGGGCCCTTAACAAGATAGGGAAGCAGTAGTGAAAAATGGTCTGAGTTACCACAGATCACACAGGTGTACTGGGGTGGAAGGGTAGGATTCAGTCCCCCAGGGCTGTACCAGAACCATGAAGCACTTTCTTTCCTTTTCTCATCAGCTTGCTATCTTATTTGCAACATTTTCTAGATATTGCAGTAAATAAAGCCACTTGTCTGAGCACGTACCTCCAGTACATCCTGTAAGGCATTCATGATAGGGATTTCATGAAGAGATGCTATGTCATGATGTAATTAAAACTTATTACATAATGCAAATATACCAGTGATTTAAATTCTGGTTTTACAGCTGGTCTCCATTCTAGCACTTTTTAACTTGAAAATTTGACCTTGAAGTGTTGATAAGGTCCTTTTAATAGACATTTTAGTGCGTAAAATCCTGATTATTACTTCTTTTTAAAATTCACTTAAAAACCCAGTACTCCAGAAAACAGTGATAGCAATACAATGATAATGTTGCTTCCTCCTGCTTTTTTCACTGTTGAGGCCCAGAAGGTACTTTGAGGTAACAGTTTTGGTTCTTTGTGGGCCACGCCATCAGCCTCGCACAGAATTATATTGCTGCTGTTCCTGTTTCTCTGGAAATGTAATATATAAATAATACTAGAGTAACACATGTCTGATACAGATGCCTGTATGTGCAAACATACAAGCTGGTATACAGACAGATCTGTCTGTGCACATGTATAAACAATTAACAAGATTTTCTGAGGCTTTTACCACATGTTTGGAAATCATGCCTGAGTACTTAAATGCTCACGTTCAGGGAGCAAGGCAAAGGTGTACCCTGCATTGCTCATAACCTCAGGCTGTCACTGTTATGGCAATGATATTACTGAATATAGAAATTAACTTTAGATGGCTTGATATGAGAGCCTGGAGTGTCTGTGAACAAATAGTGTATGTACAATATACTTGAACAAGTGTTATTGTTGTTTTAATAACTGTGTTCATGTTTCTATTGTTACCCTGGAAAAATCATAATCAATTAAAAAATGATGAAACAATCTATGAATAGTGTATGGAAGACAGATTGTATAATTTATTTGTTGTGTCTGTTTGTTTGCACCTAATCAAGTTTATCTGTTCAGCAACACTGATGTTGTTCTGAATAATTGCAGGAGGAATTCACATTTGGAAGTGATAGTATATTTGCATTTGTTTTTAGCATTTTTTTAAAAAACAAAGCAACTCTTTTGAATTTAATAACCTTTTTCATTCTTAGATATTGTCCTTACCTTCCACTTAATGGATGAAATAATTAAATTTGTGTGATTTAAAATTCCCTTAAACTGTGATGTATTTGTTTTAATAATTTTATTTCAATTTTTGTTTCTTTTTTCAACATTTTTCAAAGTGTTTTGTTTTCAACGTTGTTCAAGTTTTGTTCTCTTTGTAAATTGTACTTATGTCTAGGGCTATAAGGGGAATGACCTGAATCTGTATCCTGTGCTTCAGCAATCATACTGGAATAACTAAGTTAGCTTGTTTAGATGAGGCCTATTCACTTAGGGAAAGTAGAACCACATCTATCTGCAAATGAATGTAAACCAAAACAGAGGGGTAAACAGCACAGTAACAAATTATTCCCCGTCTTTGATTTGTGGCATATGTTCTAAAAGATGTGGTTCCTTGCAGACATGAAGCGCCAGTATTCTCGTTATTTTTTTTTATTTTGTTATCCAGTAATGTCATTTTGAAGGAATCTTTTGATCAATCGTACTAGTGCATACATAAAATATGTACATTCTATTTCCACCAATAAACTTTCTGGGAGCTGTAATTTTTTGATGTGTATATATAGCACAACGTTCTCTGAGAAATGTAATCTTTGATTAGTGGAAAAAAAGCATATGGATTATCAGATGCTTTTCTTATTAATCAAGGTTTAGGAAATAGGGCCATGTTCTTGATTTCCTGAGGTTACATTCAGCAATTTTGACTGAGGGAGAGTAGAGATGGTGAATGGGCTTTGAGAAGAGTGTAATTCAATGAACTGGTCATTCCAGACCGTGCTGTAAGTTAAAACAGTGGTTTCTGCATTTGGTTTTGTTCATTTGTGGCCAAGCAAACTCTTAAGGGTTTTAAATGAAAATACAAATTTTGTTTGTTTGTTTTTGTGGTTTTGTTTGTTTGTTTTTGGCTTTTTGTTAAAGCAAATGGAAGTCTGCTGATAATGGACATCCTTTTTCAGCCTTCACAGATAACACGTTTTCATGGGTCAAGCTTCAAGTAAACACTTGGTTAGTACCTCTAGGGACCCCTTGTGACCACCCAAGTGTAGGCTCAGCTGTGTGGCCACAAGGCATTGTATTTCAACAACTTCTCATCCCCATTCAAATCTGTGAACCAGGACCTCTGAGGAATGGGCAGAAGGAAACATTGAGAAGTTACTATTACTTGATCTGCCCCAAGTGGCCACTCCTCTACTTGGTATTTATGAGAATTTTCAGCCTTTGGACAACTAAATCCACTTCCATTCCCATTGCAAGGCTAGAAGGAGCACCAGGAAAACAGCCAGGGGACTTCCTCATCAGTATAGATCGGGCTACACTTTATTCTAGTGTGTGAGTGCAGCTTGTGTAGACACATATCTGAAGTAGTTTTATATTATCTGTCTTTGTACTGCTGACAGTGTAGCTGTGGAACTGTATCACAGACTGCAAAACCCATCTGAGAACTGAGGAACCATTTGGGTGATTAGCCCAGGCTGACATCCTCTTTGTGATATTTATGCTGAAACAACTGTGAGGTTGATCAAAGACCTGTCTAGCCCAGTATCCTCTCTCTGACAGCGGCCAGGAGGGAAAAATACAGGAACAAGGTAAGCACATTAAGTTAACTTTTCCATGTTACTCAACCACCCAACAGCAGTTTGTTGCTTAGAGGCTTCCAAAGACAGAGGTGGTCTTAGTGGATTATTTTCTTTTCTTCTCATAAATTTATCTAATCTCTTATTCAACTCACGTCAAGTTCTGGCATCCAGCACATCCTGTGCCAATGAGTTGTACAGTTTCCCTATGTGCTGTAAGGAAAATTACTTCTTCTTACTGATTTTGCATTGCCTTCCTTATAATTTAAGTTGATGCCCCCTGTTCTTGCACAAGAAACATAGGAGAGTGAAGAATCATTCCTTAGTTACCTTCCTTAGGCCAATCACGATTCTGGGCTCTGTAAAAAAAACCCTTTTCATCACCTCATCATCTTTCTTCAATGCTGAAAAGTTTTCGCTTATTTAGTAATTCCTGATATGGAAATTGTTCCATTCCTTCTTGCCATTTTATGTTCCTTTTGTTCCCTTGTTATTTGAGCTGCTCAGCTAGCTTGAGGACCTATGTAATTAAAGGTGGGGAGTTCTTGGATGCATTTGGTAGTCCTTGCTAAACTCATGCTTCTGCAACTGATGCTGTTAATACTCAAGTTAATTAGTTTACAATCAGCCTGGGAATTTATACTTTAGTTTCAGTCTCATGGTGGCATTTTAGTAGGTAAAGCACTCAACAAGTAATACTCCCAGAACTGCTAATGAGGTGAAAGTCAAGTGTGAACAACTAGTTTGATGAGGGAGAAGAGGAAGCATAGAGAGGAAAAATATTTGTCAGAATATGTGGGGGTTTGTGTGTGTATACACAAATAAAAATGCAGGTGCTGAAGTAATGTGGTAGAAATTAGCAGTGGAAAATATCTTTGTTGAATAGCTTTGAAGAGATGGTGATTCTTTTGCAGCAGATGGCTGCTGAACAGGTGTGCTGGCTCAACTTACACCATTTTAATGATAATGTTTCCCTCCTTAGGTCTTGAACTATCAGGTACTAAAGGTTTGATCCTAACAGTGCTAATCAAACCAGATTGTGCTTTTCTCTGTAATTCCACTTTGGGTTTCTGAATTAATTATATTGTCTGAATCAGAGAGGAAAACAGTGGGGAAAAAAAACGGTCAACTCAATTTCCATTGCCTCAGTTTGCTACTGAAAACAGCTTGTGGATTATAGCAAGGGGAAATGTTTATTGCTGATCAGCTTACTCTATATGGGGAGCTCTTGTACTAAAATGAATTATAAAATCAAGGTATAGAAGTATCCTAATTCAACTAGCCAAAAGAAAAAAAAATTAAAGCTTTTTATTTGTACTGTGCTGGTGTTTTTGCCATTTACGATTTAGAGTTAAACCAAAGTTGCACATACTTCTCTGTCTTTGCTAATCAGAATTTTGATTCTTTTTCTTTGGAAACTTCATTGCATACAACAATTTCATTTTATGAGACTGTTGAACATCTCCATAAGCCAGCATTTTTCAAACTGTAGTTCAATGGTAGTTGCGTAGAGATGCCAGAAAACTGATCAGAATCAATGATCTCTTGTAAAATGTTGTCGTGGTTTAACCCCAGCCAGCAACTAAGCACCACGCAGCCACTCACTCACCCCCCCCCCCCCCCCCAGCCACAGG
>NW_010972439.1:3649718-3723597 GCF_000737465.1 Haliaeetus leucocephalus | reverse complement strand
CCCCCCCCCCCCCCCCCCCCCCCCCCCCCCCATCCAGTGGGATGGGGGAGAAAATCAGGAAAAGAAGTGAAACTCGTGGGTTGAGATAAGAACGATTTAATAGAACAGAAAAGAAGAAACTAATAATAATTATGATAACACTAATAAAATGACAACAGCAGTAATAAAAAGATTGAAATGTACAAATGATGCGCAGTGCAATTGCTCACTACCCGCCGACCGACACCCAGCCAGTCCCCGAGCGGCGAATCCCTGCTCCCCACTTCCCAGTTCCTAAACTAGATGGGACGTCACATGGTATGGAATACACTGTTGGCCAGTTTGGGTCAGGTGCCCTGGCTGGGCATGAGAAGCTGAAAAAATCCTTGACTATAGTCTAAACACTACTGAGCAACAACTGAAAACATCAGTGTTATCAACATTCTTCACATACTGAACTCAAAACATAGCACTGTACCAGCTACTAGGAAGACAGTTAACTATATCCCAGCTGAAACCAGGACAAATGTTACCTCACGTTGCTGTCAACTAAATTGAACATCCTTGCTAACTATATCCATCTTCGCAACATCTTTATTTATTGTCACGTGTATTTTTTCAGGGATGATGCTACGCATTTAAAACCTTTAATTAGAGATCTAGTACATGTTAGTAAATCATTGCAAAGCAAATCAGCCAGCCACTGCTTTGGATTCTACCTTATTCTGGATCTCTTTGGTGTAACAGCACTGTTCATCTGTCAGGTCACACTGCCAAGCGAGTATTTGGTACCTTGCAGCTTGTACCCAATATGATTTAATCCATATAATGTCTTTCAGGAACCAAGTTTCTTCTTACTCAGTTTCAAGCAGTTCAATGGTTGCATTTGACTGCAATAAAAAGAATAAAACGCCGAAAACCAAAAAAGCCTACAATAATTTATTTTTAATGGGGCTTTTCATACAGTGCAACTTTTTATGCAGAAGCTGCCACTGTCATACCTAAAGTGTAGCCACTATGGTTTCATTTTACAAAAAGAAATAGGATTCTTGTCTGAGAAGATTTTTGGAAATCATGTTTTGAATTTATGTGAAATTCTTAATATAATAAAATGTGCAGTCTAGAATTTTTCATTGTGGAAACTTGCCTTGCTGTGAAATCAATGATGACCTTATTGCTTTATACCAACAGAGGTTCTGATCCAACACAAAATAAAAGCTAAAGCCCTTACGTTGCTATACACCTATTATAGATGAGGAACAAGTGGTGCTTCACGTGAAATATTTTGCTGGGAGTTACTCGCTCAGACAGTGGTTAAACTGGATGTATGTCTCAGAATAGTCCTTTCTACAGAATATCAATCAAAATGTAATTAAAAAAATAGACTTTTTTATATTGGAAAAGGGCAGCATGATAGTGCTGTGATATGTACTTCTGCTTTGATCACATGAAAATATGCTTCACACCTGTCAGATCCAATTAACCCAGCTGCTACCCTGAATCACAAGTTGTACACAGAAAAGACATGGGAGAGGAGGGTATTGGCATGAGGGAGTGATAGAGAGGATAGTCACTAGAAACTGAAGAACTGGAGTAGCGGATTTGGTGATGAGTAATTGTGGAGCTGGAGAGTGAAGAAGTAATGCTGAGTGAAGGATGTGGGAGTGGTGGTCAATGGGAAGACTGAGGAAGTGGCAGGTTTCTGGGAGGATGTGGGCAGTGCAGTCCAAGCTCCCTGTCCCTTTACCAGCTCTGCCTTTCCATTGCTCACCAGCAACAGGGAACAGCAGCGGCAGGGGAGAGCTCTTCTGACTTGGCTCCTGCTGCTTTTTTCCCTACAATTAACCTAGAAGGTGAACACATGTGAAGGAGGACATGTAGCTACAAAGGAGGGCTGGGAGGCGAGGGACACAGCAGCAGCCCCGTGTTGCCCCGTCTTTCTTCTGAGCTCTGCCCTTGCACCTTGCTCTGGGAACTAGTGCATTGTAACTTAAATTGCTTGAGCAATGTGCATAAGAATGTGGTTGCCATGTCAGTGTTTATGGGTTTATTGCAACTTCCCCAACTAAATATTAGCAGTGAGTAAATCTAATAAAAAATAATGTGTTGGTTAGATTGCCTGTACTTAACTTTTATCACATGTATGTTGAGAAAGAGAAGTTCATTTCCTAACTTATTTGGAGACAGATTGTGTGGCCATAGAGCTAAAGAAAATTCATTAACTTTGCAGTCTGCCTAAATAACCCTATACTTGCCTTTGTATATTTGTAAAACGCGGTTGTACTCACTCTGCTGAAATCTGCATATGAATGTGCAACTTTATTAAAAGATTTAAAAAATAGTGCTACGTGCCCATTTTTCTCATTAGAAAAGTTAAAGAATCTTTCTTTTTCTTCTGTATTTGTGATTGGTAATGTTCATAGCTTTTTGCTAACCGTTCAAACCAATATAGCAATTAAAACATGGTTTAATTATAAGCTCAGGTACATTGAATAGTGAAACATCCTGTAGTAATTAAAATGTAAGTATAACACACATTTTTTTGTTTCTCTTTGTTATCATTAATTTAACAAATTTCTCATTGAAATTCTATTGTTAGTAGTATAATACTAAAATCACAGTGATAATACAGTAGGCATACATGATGTTATTTGACATAATTGTAGGAAAATCAACTGAAGCAAATGTTCTTCTTGTCTTCATAGTGTAGAGAAATGGATTTTTGTTTCTATGTATCATTCTCAGGTTTGGAGACGGCTATTCTGTCAAGGTTTGGCTTAGTAAAGAAATGAGCTTTCAAAGAATGATTTTGGACTGTCTACAACTGCATTTTCCTGGAACACAGTTTAATGTACAGCTAAAACTCCTCATCATAGTATTTGTTCTATGGCAGGATTAAGTATGGGCTGGTAAGAACCATATAGGCATTTTTGGATATATTGACTTTTGGGGAAAAGTATGTATGAGCATCCCTTTTATTTTCCTATTAAGCAATTTTTAAAAATCTGATTTGTGATATTGGTTAAATCAACTCCAAACAGTCATTTAAGCAATGTAAGCCCTTCCTCTGACTGTGTCCTAGTTTCAGCTGGGATAGAGTTGATTGTCTTCCTAGTAGCTGGTGCAGTGCTATGTTTTGAGTTCAGTATGAGAAGAATGTTGATAACACGCTGATGTTTTCAGTTGTTGCTAAGTAGTGTTCAGTCTAAAGTCAAGGATTTTTCAGCTTCTCATGCCCAGCCAGCGAGAAAGCTGGAGGGGCACAAGAAGTTGGCACAGGACACAGCCAGGGCAGCTGACCCAAAGTGGCCAGTGGGGTATTCCACACCATGTGACATCACGCCCAGTATATAAACTGGGAGAAGTGAGGGCAGGAGAATCGCTGCTCAAGGACTAACTGGGCATCAATCAGTGGGTGGTGAGCAATTGCACTGTGCCTCATTTGTACATTCCAATCCTTTTATTATTATTGTTGTCATTTTATTAGAGTTATCATTATCATTATTAGTTTGTTCTTTTCTGTTCTATTAAACTGTTCTTATCTCATCCTGTGAGTTTTACTTCTTTTCCCAATTGTCTCCCTCATCCCACTGGGTGGAGGGGGATTGAGTGAGCAGCTGCATGGTGCTTAGTTGCTGGCTGGGGTTAAACCACGACAGAGTGAAAATTTCCTTTTGCTTTTATTGTTGATGAAGTTGAACTTGCCTTTGTGTTCACCTGAAGTAGGAGTGCAGTGTAGTCTCTGACAGTATTTGCTTTGATTGCTTTCGGATAAGGTCCAGAGATAAGTCTCAGTCTTTACTGAGATTCTTTTGATACGAAGCCTTCCAAAAACTTATGGTAATTACATTCCAAGAAAAACTCTCAAAGGCCTTTAAATTTTTTTTTCTTTTATTTTATCAGTGTTTATGAAAAGAATCATGTAAATACCTTAGTTATGAACCTGTTTGTGTATGTGTTAAGTGTGTGTGTGCTCAACCTTTCCCAGACTGCATTGTAACAGCGCTAGTCTGGTGGATTAAAAACCTATAGCATAAGATTATCCTACATTTATATATCTTTTATGAGATTAACAAAATGTCATTTCAGAACATGCACAAAATGTGTGCTCTGAGTACGAAAGTTTCTTTGTGCTACCAGTGTAGACAAAATATATTCTTGTTTAAAACCTCGTATTTTCCATGTTAATCTGCCATGTGATCCTACTGAAGCTAGACTGGTTATAAGAAAGTGTAACTTCATCATAACATGCCTTTGTTTTTATCTGTTTTCATAATTTTTGCTTGTTTTAAGGGACAGCATCTTAACCTGCTCGAGTACCAGTCCCACAAAGTTGGGTGCTTAGCAGAGCTCTTCAGAGTCCTAGAGAATCACAGTTTTTCCTACAAATCAAACACTACCCCATTAGCCAAACCACATTAGAGCAGGTATTTTTTTCTTTTTTTTCCCCTAATTTTTTTCTTTGTTTCCTACTCTCCCCCCCACCCCCTTTTTTGTCTAAACATGCTGTGTATTGTAATTATTGATGTAGTGGAATACTGTATCATTTGCTGGATTATCCAAATATATGCGATAAACCAGCAGTTCTAGGCCATTTCAGGTCTACACAGTAATTTCATGAACGCTACTGCTTTTACGCTGAAGGTGAGCACAGAAAAGCATCACCGTAAGGCACATATTTGTACTGTGCACAAGCATAATTAGTGCTTAGATGCATCTATATCTGTGCGGGATGAGAAGGTAGGACTGTGAACTGCCATCTCCACAGTCCAAAAGTTGGGATCTTACCAATGTCCTTGAAAAGGCTGAACCAGTCTCTGTAAATTCCAGTAAACCATAGACTTACAGGACATTTTCCTTTGAGAGTTTTCTTTTGCAATGAGTATCATGCTGCACATTAGGGAATAGTAGAAATGCACAAGCAGGCAGAAGAGATCTCAGTACCAAAGGCTGTGAAATCCTATTTGGGCAAAAGGAAGAACAGACTGTTGGCAAGGATGGGATTTCTGAGTGGTTGTGATGTGTTACACCATCTTTATATGCAACTTCTTGTTATGTATTCTACAAACTGAGAGTCGCATCTAGTCAAAATATTAATTTTCTATGATAGATGGTGTGAACTTACTCCTTTTTCCCATGTGCAAATCATTAATGAAGTATTCTGATCTGTAGTGATCTATTAACTGCTTGTAAATGATCTATTCACTGAATGCCCGGATGTAATGTAATTTCAGCCTGTTGATTGTTCAGGCATTGTTCACTCAAGCTTACTTCCTCTCCATTATTCATGGTAATTAATCACCTCAGTCACCTACCATTCTTTCCTCTCCCTGACTAGCTGAGCATCAGTTTTAAAGAGGAGAATTGTTCTGCTGAATAACAAACATCCTTATAACGCATCCTAAGTTTGTTTGCATATGAATATGATCATTTGAATCAAGAATAGCCATCTTTCCCTTTACATTCCTTGCTGTCAAATAGTTGTGTGATTAAAAAGCAAACAAGCCTTTCTGTAGTAAGATCTGTTAAAAAAAATAAATCAAGGAGACACATTAGTTGTTGAATCATCACTCTGCAATGTTCAGAAGTATAATTTCACCTTGAAATACCTGGACCCTCATCTGTGATGGTTATTGGTGGAAACAGCAGGCTAAAGTTCCTGAAGTGTGTCATTTCAAAGCAAATTAAAACAATTGTTTCCCACTAATTTGTGCAGCAGTAAAATATAACTTTCATACATAAGTTAGTAACTCATTTTACCTTTATTTTTATAATTCATCAACCACTGTGTTAGCTGGAGAGGTGAAGAGGGATTATTTCTAGAGTTTACAAAACATATCTCTAGAGGGTTCCCCTCAACATAAACTATTAAATTTTGTGTCACAAATGCTTAGGAAAGCAACTGAAAAATATCATCAGCTATTGATACCGAAACTTATGGCCTGTAAAGAAATACTCTTTAAGTGTTGTTTTGGAGTTTTAGAAAGCAGGCATTCTTTATTGCAGCGCTGGATGCACAGGGGATAATTCCACCTAGTGTGCATGCCACAGCTTCAGCACAAACAGGTTATATAGAGTAACGTAATTACATATTAATCAGATTAGTATACATATACATACAAATTATTTTAATGGATTATCATAGTACTGCTTACATCCGATCACGCGCAATGAAGAATTCATCTGAGTTGAAGGGCTGCTTTTACGACCACTGACCCATTTGAGATTCTGTTGGCTGTCCTTGAAGTCTTTGTTCTTGTCGTTGTTCTTTGATCTTGAAGCTTAATGCAATTTCAATCACATGTGGTCAGTTTCAATATTATTCTTATCTAATGTACAGGAACATCCAGTCATAAGAGCAAAGAATGGTAAAACTTACAACTACCTCTACTAGTTAATTACTTGGCTACACTTTTGTCTACTATTTCAATCATAGTGTTAGTATAAGTTTTCTAATAGTTATTTACTAAATCTCACTTTTACAGTCATCTAGCAGCAAACCAGTTTTTCACAGCTGGTACAAAATATTAAAACCATAAAAATATTTGGACATACCATACAGAATGTATGGACATACGCTATCACTATGTCTCCAAAGTTTCAGTTCAAGTAATGTTAAAGTATTACTTTTTTTCATGTCTTACAGGTATTCATTAATTTTGCTATACAACAGCAAGGAATCTCACATTTTTCACAAGAATCCCCTGTTGTTCATCGTGACCACCTGCCAGTCTAGGCTCAGAATAGGATACAGCATATATTCAGCTGCATATATGTGTGTGTATGTTTGTGTATATATACATGCATTTTACATGCAATAACTTTTCAGCTGTTAAGAATTTGTGTATAAGAAACAAATAGTAGAGGCAGAGGTCAGTTTGCATTTGTAGGCCAGAAGGAATGCTATCAGTTCTCAGTAAAACAAGAAACTAGTTACGTGCAGATCAAAAATCTGCCAAAAAGTAATGCTTTTTAATTAACTGGAATTTTATAATATAAATGGCCTATTAATGCAGCTTTGTGAGGGGGGAAAAAAAAAAAAAAAGGAAAAAAAGGCTGATCTGAAATGTCACAGTGTATAGCAGATTTTTTTTTTGGTGGTGGCTCTACATTCATTTGACTACAGTAATCTCTTTCATGCACACTTACTATCTGATTTTTACATGACAAGGCAAGAAAATCCCATGGAATTGCAGCAATAGCTAGGCTATCACCCAGTATTTGTATTTCATAGCACAAATTGAGAGCCTTTTGACTTCATATTAATTCAGTTCTGTGTTGTGACAAGCTAAATTAGCCTTTTTATTGTATAAAGGATGCCCTATATTCCATCAGGTTTTATGTTAAAAAGGTTAATAGTGTACTAGTCTGCTTCCTAGTTTTCTTAGGTAAATTTAACAATGTTCCATAGATCATGCTTGACAATGAGTTTTCCCTTATGCCTGCAGGTTACTGCTGCAGGCATTCTCGAGTATCTTTTTAATGACCTATTGCTTTTTTCTCATCTTTTTGTTTGTTTGGATTGTTTGGTTTGTTTTTTTCCCAAAAGAATGTCAAAACGTTGTTTAATGGGCATGTTAAAAGAAAATAAGATAAGCATTCAGACATTGATCAATAAACTTTTCAATAAATATATATTATGATGCTAGATACTTCAGCCAAGGCCACGCCACAGCCTTCAGCCTATACATGCGTAAAAGAAGTGAACATTAAATGAATAAAAACTCTTTGTGTATTCCAAAACAAGTCTTTGGTGCTCCTATGAAAAGTAGCTGATGCAACTTTTATTGGACTATGTTGACTGATAGCTGAGATTGTAGAACCAGTGACTTAGAAGTGAATTGCTGCAATATATGTCTGGGGTGGGCAGAGGAGGGGGAAGTGTACTTTGAGATAGAAGAATTTGATTTTAAATGGACATTTTTTCAGTGCTGCTGCTCTAATTCCCTGCTGTATGATGATGGAATACTAAAAAATATGTATTTGTGTTTCAGGCTTTGCAAGCTGACTCAGAAGACTTTATTGAGGCTTGATTTGTTGGTATGGTTTTGGCCCACTATGCTTTTTTAAAGTCAGAATTCAAGTTACCTATTTCTGTAAAGGTGAAGTTAAATCCTGGAAAAAATTTTTAAAAAGTGAAGATTTACAGACTTAGTCTGCATGTACATATGGATCAGAGTGAGCTTATGAAGCTGCTTTATTATTAGAATGGCTTGGTATATACAGTTTGCTACATAATATCAGAACTCTGCCATGCTCCTCAAGATCCGAAGCACATTAAAGCCCAACAGGCACCATCCTGGTAGAAATGCCATGGCGCAATGGGATGGCCATGTTTGAGGTGAAACCAGTCATCTTTAATTTCTGCACGAGGCTGTGAGTGGAAAGTTTCTAAGGTCCCCAGTCAGAATTAGAAAAAGGTCAATCTTACAAAGCAGAGTGTGAAAGAGGTAGTGGAGGTAAAAGAAAAAGAAGGCAGATGAAGGAAATTTTGGGCAGAAACAGGTGTATGCTATCATGAAAGTGTCCTGCTTAATTTCAGGATCTTAGGGTGGAAGAAACTGAATTTACAAGGCACAGCCAAGCATCTTGGAGTCATAGTCTGAAACCAATTGTCCTGGGTTCGGCTGGGATGGAGTTAATTTTCACAGGAAGCTGGGAGGGGGCACAGCCAGGACAGCTGACCCGAACTAGTCAAGGGGTTATTCCATATCATGTGATGTTATGCTCAGTATATAACTGGGGAGGGGGCTGGGGGGGGGGGGTCCGTGTTGTATCGCAGCAGGGGAAGCGGTAGAGCGTCAGGTTCCTGGTGGTGAGCAATTGCATTGCACATTGCTTGTTTTGTATATTCCTTTTCTAGTACTGTTGTTATTATTGTAACTTCTCTCCTTGTGTTGTCCTGGTAAACTGTCCTTATCTCAACCCACGAGATTATACCTTTTTTTTTTTTTTTTTTTCTTCTCCTTTCTGATTCTCCTTGCCATCCCACCAGAGGGGGCGGGGAGGAGGGAGCGAGCGGCCTCGTGGTGCTTTGTTGCCAACTAGGGTTAAACCACGATGCCACTCAACAGGAGAACATTTCTGGAGCTCTTGCTCAGATGAAAAAAATAGAAGGGAATGTATGACAAGAACATATGCATAGGGCTTTTTTTTTTTTCAGTTGGTATGCCTAGATCTGTAAATTGCTGACATTATGATTGACTGGCTTGCTTTGGTTTTTGTTTTGTTTTTATAAACTAATATCTCTCAACCATCACAAGTCCTTAAAAGAAAAAAAAAAAGAAATGTACACAAGGAAATTTAGAGGATGGAGTTGGGAAAGGAGATGGTGCCGGTTCCTGGGGTATAAGACAGTTGAGCCAAAAGGTCCCATTTTTATGAAACTGTGACAAGAGTGCCTATTCCGGCTTGGGAAGTGTGCCAGGGAGTTGAATTAATAAAACAGTACTGCAGCTTGCTTAGGCCAAGGGAAGCATAAAAGCATACGAGACTCATTGTGGTAAGACTGAAAAATTTTAGCCTAGCTGAATGCTTAGATATGGGAGCTTTTTCAAGGTTGGGCTGTGTAACACTAATTAAATGTCATTTTTTCTTATTAAAATGTGAAAGATTATATTAGTTTAATAGATGAATACAGAAAATAAGGTTTACTTCAGATTGATGGTTGACTAAATTCAGTTAACAGTGTTTCTCATTTTTAAAATTGCTTCATATGCATCTCAGGAGACCCAATTTAATTCAGGTAAGTAGCAAACAATGTCTGTCTACCAATCCTTTATGGCTGAAGAAGGTCAAAATCTAATTGAGTTCCAGTGTACTGGGTTCTGTCTCAGAGGATATGTTCCCTCTCCATGACTTGCTGCATTCCTGAAGTATGTAAGTTTCAAGAAAAGTCTTTTGAAGATATGTCAGGCTTTTTATTTAATTTTTTTAAAAAACAAATTCCTAAACTAGGAGTCTGGACAGAAGAGGTCATTTATATGTTAGTGATGAATGAATCCTTGAATTCATAAATCACGCAGAAATATCTCTTCTTGTAACACCTCTGGATTTTGAACCAAAGACAGCTGAGGATTTTAAACAATAACTTCTCTTGTGAGATTTTTGTTAGGAAAGCTTCATGTTATTTCAGCTGGGAATTTCTCTAACTATGAAAGTGTGCCCTTCACCCTGAATGATAAACTAGAATTAATCTCAAAATTAGAAAATCAACTGAATCTGAAATGCTCAACACTGAAATTGGGGAGATGATTTTCATATTTTTAAAGGACTATTCCACTGTGTTAAGTCAAAAGTAGGGCTTCTGCCAACTGTAGAGCAGATTGCTTCAGGCCCTAAATTAATTTTCATACAACTATAGAATGAGGTGGGCAAAAATAAACTGTTGGACTGAATCAAAGTACTACAAATTCAGTGGAGGTGGAGGGGCAGTGGTAGTAGTGGACAGGATGGCGAAAGTCTTGAATTGTCATTTTGAATCCAGCTACATGTTAAATTTCTGTATAGATTTTTGTCCTGAAAAGAACTAATTTACTTCTCTAGTTTGGTTCAGTCATGACCGAAGATGATAAATTTACCCCAGGGTAGTGGAAGATGTGTAATGTGATTTCCAGCAGAGAAATTGGGTGCCTTTTGATCTTGTTTGTCCTTGTGAAATTTGAATCACTGGGGTCTGAAATCTCATAAATTAGGGAGTTTAATCTGGCTCTTGCTGGAACTGTTCAACTCCTAGATCAGTCTAAACCCGATTTAGGTAAGAATATTGCTTTCCTGGTCTTTTCCTAGTAAGTAGTAAGGCCAACACTTTCTTTGATTCAGTTTAATATGATTTAATCTTTTTATGTCACCACTTTCAATTTTTCTTTCTAAAGAATAGGGAGATCAAAGCTAGCAATGCAAAGATCTTGCTTTATGTGATTGAGAGCTGACTAGGTCGGATGGCTTCCCTGAGACCCACAACAACTGAAAAGAAAACGCTTCCTGAGTTGCATGTTGGATACTTACATTACAAATAAAACTGATGCTGCAAGTGTAATGAAGGTGGGCAGCAGGTATGAAGCAGAAATCACAGCAATCTTATTCTTGCACAGAAAGCAACAGTCTGCTGCTATCAACAGGCAAGGTACTGCTGAATGTTTTAATGGATGAATTCTCCATGCTGAATAATGATACGGATCACTGAACGAAATCAAAGCATTTTTCTTCTTTATTAGATTTTTGTATCACAGTGAATATAGTTCCAGCAGTGACCTCATGCCTATTGATCAACAGAAATACATGTTGGGGTAAATTCCGGCTCCTTTCACAATGGCTCTGTAAAAGCCATAATTGGAGACATCTGCACTGCAGAAATGTATGCACGTCTTTAGCTTAGGCCGATCAAATCACAGAGGTTCATATCTGCTTTCCCACAAAGTACAAATGGAGAAAAAGGAAATATAAGGTATATAAGCAAATGATTAAGTCAATAGGTGAGACTTCCATGTGCAACTAATTTATTCCAGCTATAGGACACCATACATGCATGTTTTTGCTGCCTGATAGGCTGCTGGTGCATGCCATGGACAATTTAAAGAAGTGCTGTGGGATTCAGCTGACTATGAGGTGCCCAGCAGGGAAAGAACAGGATCCTCTAACATGCTGCAGTATAAGGTAAGATCAAAGAGGAGTCCTTCCACCCTCATATTGAGGCAATAGATACTAGCTTATAATTAGGTGTAATGCATATAATTCAAGAGAATTATCAGAAACACTTTTTCCTTTAACTTGTGCTGAAATAGAGAAATTGGAAACTTTATTCCATATAGTGTTTTGACACCACTCTTAATGCCTGATCTGTGTACCTTACTATATGCGATAACCAGAGCCCCCCCAAAACCTCAGCTCTCCCCTCAGACTTAAATCTTTTGGAACTTGATTCAACTTTTACAAAATGTGAAAGTTTGTGGTTTTTTCCTTTTTCTTTAATTTTATTTGGAGCTGGTTCTAAGACCTTAATAATTAGAGCTGAGAACTTGAGTGAACGAGTGTGTGACATCTATTCTGAATCAAGTGGAATATGCATGTAATGATCTAGCTGAGGAGTTGTAGTCATCTAGTGCTTTCTAGCTAATGATAATTGTTTAATAAGAAGAACCTGAAACTGTTTTCTTAGAAGTCTGTTATTATGAGTAAATCTGTTAGCAATGTGTGAATCCCAAATAGGTTGAATCTAGGTAACAGAGTATTCTCAGTATATAAAAGGTAAGACTCAAGGTCATACACAACATCTTGAAGTGTTGTTTTGTTGTGGGTTTTTTTCCCCTTCCAAAAGTGGCACTAATGATTAGAATTGGCACTTGTCAGTGGCCAACTAGTCACTGAAAATGCTTATTGATGGCTGTTGCGGTTTAACCACAGCCAGCAGCTATGCACCATGCAGCTGCTCACTCACTTCTCCCCCCACCCAGTGGAATGGGAGAGAGACTCAGGGGGGAGAAAAAAGTAAAACTCATGGGCTGAGATAAGAACACTTTACTAGAATGGAAAGGAAGAAAATAATAATGATAATAACAACAATAATAAAATTACGATAATAATAAAAAAAGAATTGGAATATACAAAATGAGTGATGCACAATGCCATTGCTCACCAGTCGCCAACCAATGTCCAGTTAGTTCCCAAGCCACCCCCCCAGGCCAACTCCCCCCAGTTTATAGACTGGGACATGACGTCACATGGTATGGAATACCCCATTTGGCCAGCTTGGGTCAGCTGCTCTGGCTGTGTCGCCTCCCAATTCCTTGTGCCCCTCGAGCCTTCATGCTGGCTGGGCATGAGAACCTGAAAAATCCGTCACTTGGTATAAACACTACTTAGCAACAACTGAAAACATCAGTGTGTTATCAACATTCTTCTCATACTGAATCCAAACCATAATGCTATACCAGCTACTAGAAAGAAAATTAACTCTATCCCAGCTGAAACCAGGACGCTGGCCCAGAGCTGAGACTGTTTACGTGCTGATCATTGAGACAACCCTACACTCCTGTTTTAGTAGTCTCTTTTTTACTAACTGCATGTTTTAGATGAACTGCTTGTAAAAGTTAATGCACTGAATTATATCGTATTTTCAAGTCCTTGCAAGCTGTGCAATTAGAACTAGATTTTCTAGATGTTCTGCAACTAGGTAACATAGAGGAATTTAAGTATTTCCATATATAAAATGTTCTAAAGTAAATTTTAAAAACAGTATTCACAGAAATGTGTTAACAAAGCTATGAGTAATTGTGTGTATATGCTATATAGACTTCTACCTTAAATCTAAGTGTAAATAGTCCAGTCCATAGTTACATATTTCTAATTGTGAAAAGGATAGATTTAACTTTATCTGACAATTATCCAAGCTGTTTCCATTATTCATGCTAACTGTAAGAAAAAACATTACTATTTCCATCTTCAGATTTTCAAAACAAGAATTCTGACAGTTAAATTTGATTTATAATATGATATTGTTCGTTAATTTGAAGTTGGGCTTGTCCCAATGCCAGGCTAAATAATGATCAAAATAGTACAGGAACTCTGTGATTGTTGAAGGATGGGAGAAGCAGAGGAGTGCTGTCCGATGCGTATGTAATCTTGAGCCCTGTGGTCCCTTTATATTATGAGGATTGCAAAACAACTTATAACAAGTGAGTACTATCCAAAAAGTTTAGTTAGAAATATACATTATTGCAAGACTTTCTAGCACCTAGATGAAAAGTGCTATAAAACAGTTGGTTTGATTTTTTTTTCATCCATTTTTTGCTTTTAGAGGAAACCAACAGACTAGCCCAAAGAAACTTGATCTCTTTTCCCTGCTATGATATCACTTCACAGCAGAGCTTCGAGTATCACAGTTAAACAAGTAAAAATCTTCCAAAGTTATTTTCAGATCCAATGCAACCATATACTAACAATGCCCTACAGATCTATTTTTTTTAATTCCTTCATATCTACTCTTTTATTGTGCCAAAGAAGCAAGTGTTAGTTGGATCAAATGGAGAAGGTGATTGGAGACATTTTATGCAACAGTGTATTCTGATACCAAGCAAATTGTAGTAGATACAATTGGACAATGAAAACTGCAGTCCAGTTGCCTGATGTGTCCTGAAGGCATGACAGTCCATGATTTCAAAAACTTGCAGTATAAATAGTAAAAATAGTTTTACAAAACAAGGAAGTAAGAATGACTAAATCACTTGTCTGAGGTTGCAAAGGAGGGTAGTGGCAAAATTGGGAAAATACCCCCCCACCCCCTTCTTTTTTCCCAAGATTATACAGTCTTGTTATTGAGTTTAGAGAAAGCCAGTTCACCTGAGTATCTGGATTTTTTCAGTCCATTGGTCACATAAGACAGGTTTCACTGTATTTAGGGCTAAATAGAGAAAGACTGTGCAGCTCAGTGGATTTGAAAAAGAGACACAGTGTCTTATCCATTGGTCAGTTCTTTAAACCTAGTCCATGTATATAGCCGGACTGAGAGACAGTAGGAGAGGAAAGAGGAATGAAGTAAAGGAGTAGAGTGAAAGAAAAAGGTTTTCTGAGACAGAATTTGTATTGCTGTAAAATTGGAGGAAGGTTGGAGGTAGCCTGCCAGTGGTGGTGTCTTTCTCAGAGCCAGAGAAATAAGAGAGAGGTCATGTAAGATATTTTGGGGAGGGAAGGACAGGACTTCCATAAGATAACAAAGAAAAATCTTTAATGCCAGTGGAAAAGAAACCTGATATAATACAATATTCTTCTCCTTGTTAATGTCTATGAACACTGCTAGGCCAAGTTTATTTCCATTTGGAGGGCCGCTTACTCTATATCAACTTGGCTGGTATTGTGTTGATCACCTACAGTCCTGCTCATTTCTAAGGCCTTTGGTTTTTTTGTTTGATTTTTAATATCCTTTTGCCCAATAGAAAGTATGGGATGAAACACTGACACATCAGGATGGCAGAGTTCTGTATTCCCAGGTAAATGTGAAGCAATAGAGAATCAGGACCTGATCTTTGGTGGGAATCAAGCTACTTCAGCATCTCATAGAGCTTGACCCAATGTATTAATTGCTATTTCTTGTGCTGCTTTTTGTTGCCAAAGACATCCCTGTGAAGAATAAGAGTCAATTTCTGTTTTCTCAAGAAATTAATTCACTGCGTTCCCATAACAGTTCAGTCAGGACTTGGTAAGACTTTAGCAAAATAGGTTATCTTGCCTGTTGTTCCACAAACTGGGAGTTGGTTCAAACCTTCAAGCAGGCAGAATGGAAAAAACAAAAAAAAAAGCCCGCACTTTTTGATGACACCAAGCTGAGTGGTGTGGTTGATACTCTAGAGGGAAGGGTTGCCATCCAGAGGGACCTTGACAGGCTTGGGAGGTGGGCCCGTGCAAACCTCGTGAAGTTCAACAAGGCCAAGTATAAGGTCCTGCACTTGGGTTGAGGCAATCTCAAACCTGGATACAGGCTGGGGGATGAGTGAACTGAGAGGAGCCTTGCAGAGAAGGACTTGGGGGTATTGGTGGGTGAAAAACTGAATATTAGTCAGCAATGCGCGCTAGCAGCTCAGGAAGCCAATCACATCCTGGGCTGCATCGAAAGAAGTGTGGCCAGCAGGCTGAAGGAGGTGATTCTTCCCCTGTAGTCTGCTCTCGTGAGACAGCTGGAGTCATATGTTCAGCTCTGGGGCCTCCAGCATAAGAAAGACATGGACCTGGTCGAGCAGATCAGAGGAGGGCCACGAAGATGATCAGGGTCCTGGAGCACTTCCCCTACAAGAACAGGCTGAGAGAGTTGGGGTAGTGGTTTTAAACTGGAAGAGGGTAAATTTAGATTATATATTAGGAAGAAATTCTTTACAGTTGGACTTCATGATCTTAAAGATCTTTTCCAACCTAAATGATTGTATGATTCTACTGTGAGGGTGGTTAGACACTGAAACGGGTTGCCCAGAGAGGTGGATGCCCCATCCCTGGAAGTGTTCACAGCCAGGTTGGATGAGCCTTTGAGCAACCTGATTTAGTGGAAGGCATCCCTGCCCATGGCAGGGGGGGTGGAACTAGATGATCTTTAAGGTCTCTTCCAAGCCAAACCATGCTATGATTTTCCTGTTCATATAAAATTACATCCTTTTCTACTCGCTTGCTTCCCTCACACCCTGTTCCTTGGATTCTGTTCATGTGATCATGAATTGGATTTATTCCCATGTGTATGCTCTGTTTACAATTAGGTTAAGTTTAATATGTAAAAAATTTTATCTGTTACACAGCATTTTATCTCAATCTTAAATTCATCTTCTTATGAAGTTGTGGCTGCAGATAAGACAGTAGGGAGGTGACTTTTGGTCTTAAGAGTATGAAGAAATGTTACCCAGTGTTTGGGAAATAACTTACTATGCATCTATTATTAAAAGCTGACTAGAGACTGCAGTTTTATTATACAAAAAGGTGTAATGGAAAGAAATAAAGGACAAAAGATGAACAACATACAATTTCTCCAAACACTAACAAGCCCTCAATTATTAATTTGCAATTGCAGTTCACCAAATCAGCTACATGAAAACAATAGAACGTGGGTTCTCAGGCAGATTCTCGACAACAGCGTTAGAAAAGAAAGGTTTGAGAGGGCAACAAATCAGAGTACCATGACTTTGAACTTGTTCAGTAAATTGATTCAGCTTGGATTTTTCCCATCCTCTGTCCACTTTCTCCTTTCTGTGACTTCTGTGCCTCACACCTTCAGGTGAGATTAGCAGAAGTACCAAGCATCTGCTACGTGTCTGAACTACATGTGAGAAGCAGAAAGGGCCTTGATGCTGTGTAAGCACTGGTCAGCAATGATGAAAACATCCCTGTATTATCAACACTGTTTTCAGCATGAACCCAAAACACAGCCCCATACCAGCTACTATGAAGAAAATTAACTCTATCCCAGCCAAAACCAGCACAGTTATGGGTAAGTTTAAGGGCTTTTTCAGTGGGTCTGAGCAGAGTTGGGAAATCTACTGTAGACTTAATTTCTTCTGCTCAAGGCTTGAATCTTCTGAGGCCCAAATAGGTGTGGCTGTGATTACCAGTCTGACTGTTGTCTTCAGGTCAGTTCTTTCCTTCTGAACTGAATGGGAAATGTAGAAATGTAGGAAATGCTGCAGGTGACCCCAGTTGCTGCAGTTTCTGCCTCTGTTGCTAAGCAGCATATAAAATAGTTATGACACTGATTTAGATCACAGTAATATACAGTGACATAAAAGCAAATATTATGTTTGCATGTAGCCTTTTGGCTTTAATGATGCCCAAAGGGGAGGTAGCACTCCAAGTCTTAATTATATTATAAAGGCAAAGTCTGATGGAAAGAGCCATCTCAAAAGAACAATACCTGCCTAGAAGACCCACCGTGCTAGGTGTAAAATAGATAGAGAAATGTCTGAAAACAGTGGCAGTATACCAGCAAGCATGAAGAAACCAAGGATCTGTTCCTCCATGCAGTTACTTCCAGCAGAAAGCATTTATGTTAGCTAGCAGCATGGCAAAGACAGGACTGTGACTGTTCAGGATGTAACAGTGCTTTTTCCCCTATTACTTGGTTTGGGGAAAGGAACAATGCTTACATGAACTTTGAATATATTCTAATATGTTCTTTTTCAGAGTCATCTGGTCTGCAATTATTGAAATTTATCTACTGAAAAGCATTGTCAATTATCTTTTACAAAGAATAACAAATACCTTTTGGTAAGAAACCAACACAATACAAGCCATTTTTCTGGGTTTTTTGTTTATTATTTCCCCTTCCTTTTTTTTCTTTTTCTTTTTCTTTTTTTTTTTTCGTGGGGGTGTGTGTGTTTTGTTTTGTGTAGGGTTTGTCGGGCTTTTATTTTTTTTTTTCTCCTACTATGGGAAAGTAGAAGATCGGGAGCAGAAGTGGACAAAGAAAATATTTTTGGCTGTGAAGTTTTTCAAACAAAATAGAAGATCTTTTAAAACTATGTTAAGCCTCTACTTTTTTTTTCAGTCTACCAAATGAAAATTACTCTGAAAATTAATCCTTTAGGTGCCTTTGAAAATTCTGTGCTTTTTCATCTTAGAAATTCGACCAAATAAACACTTATTTTGGTAATAGATATATTAATGATTGTTGTAGTTTATTTGCTTATCTGTGTAGGGATTTTATGTGTTTTTACCTGTAAGTGCAGATAAAGTATTTACTAAATTTAAATAAAACTTCATTTTTCTCAAACATACTTTATCCCATTTTCTTACCAAAACACAATAAAACAAAATATATGAAATATTATGCAGTAGGTAAAAGGAAATATATTTTAGTCAGATATGAATAACAGATTAGAAGAATCTTTAATTCACTTTTATCTTGCTTTGATCTGAAACTAAACTATGAGCAGCCAGAAACATTAAAGACTGGGAAGAAATAAGGATGACTCATTTTCTTGATTCACATTGAACTGATTTTCTAAAGAAGGGAATATGACCCTGTTTGTTAACACAGCATTATGTGGACCCGTTAAAATGTTTTGAGTTTATTTCTCAAAAGGTACATCTGTGTATCAAAAGGATCTATCACTGTATCAGTGACTCAGGACTAGACATGAAGCTAAAACTTTGGTATCCATTGTTATCTTATAGTTTTTCCTTCTGTGCAGCAGTTGGTTTAAATTTGCCTTCCAAGACTTAGGCACATACCATGGTGAAGGAAGTAGAATTTAAATTGAAGTACACAAGTGAAAGAATCTGCACTTTTGATGTGTCATTAAAGAAATATGACATTGACTAGATATGGGAACTTGAAATAATATTTATTTATTAAGACCACAATTGTCTATCGCAAGCTTGGTACAGTAATTTGTAGATGTAGAAGAAAGAAGGTTTTATTTGATATCTTTTGGATCCAAGATGTTCCTGTGCATAGCAAAAATAGCTTTTAAAAATGTCTTTGAAAACTACAAGAAGCAAGGGCTTTGCTCTTCCCCATCTTCAATTTAGACAGTGGCCAGGAGGGTTGTGCTGATGCAGCAGAAGAGAATTTGGTCCTTTTATGTTTTATTGCCATTGGGGATATTTCCAGCTTGCCACTGGCAGAAGTCAGACTGGAAAAACTACAAGTGCTAGTTTTCTAGCCTCTGCCCACATGTTGCTCACAGAATAATGTTTTCCACAGTAGATTCTGCAGATGCTTATGCTGTAAGTACTTCTACTCATCAGGAAGCTAATTAACAGTCTTGTCCTGCTAGCTTGACATTTCAGACTTTAACTTGTTCCACTGAGGGGCCTGGGAGTGGCATTGTTTTAGGTAGATTGGAGTTACAGGCAGCCAGTGTGTCATGCTGTGTTCATGTTTTATATCCGAGTTGTGCAACTTTTCTTTCTAAAAATAAAGATGAACCTTTAAAATGTAGTAGCAGTGGTGTTTGGGGAATAATATGATTTTGCTGCTTGCTGTCCTGTGCAAGTGTAGCAGTACTGCTTTTCATATATAATCAAGTTGTTCAGGCATTCATTATTCAGGAGTACCACCATCTATGGCAGGCTGTAAGTGTTAATGATGACAGGTAGTGGAGGTTTGCTTTTCCTTTAAGCTTAGAAACTTGTTTTCTTGAAGCTGATAGTTGCTAGTTTTATGTATTTACACCATAATGCAGACAAGCAACTAAGTACAACAGGCAGACATATTTTTTCTTTCGTTACAGGAAAGTTTAATTGATGATCACAACTTGGGTCTATGACACCAATGTCCAATTAAAATGCGTGCTTAAAAGCAGCTGTATTAATGCCTATGTTTGTACTTTGTTTCTCAAGTTCAAATATTGCTTTGTCTGCAAAAGATTAAGACATACTAATTTGAGCAATGTAAAGGACCTTACAACAATTTGGAATACTTAGCAGCATGCCAGGTGATGGTTTACATTTCAAATTATTGCCATAAAGCCAGTCTCGGTCCTTTCTTATCAACGGTCCTTTTTTTTCAAGTCACTTGGGTTGGACCTGATGGGAAAGGAAATAATGAGAAAAATATTCCGGTCAGAGCTAGGTAAAACTGTGCATGATTTCTTGGAACACTAGAGGGAGCAGGAAGGTAAAGTTCTTGAAACAGCAGCTGCTTCCTTGGAGGTTGAATCCTTGGAGAGTAAGTTTGCTATACCAGGCAGGTGATTAAAGCAGAAGCTGTTACACCATTAAAAGAAAAGCCAAACCAAAACCACTATCAAAGTGATCTTTTACATGTTTTTTGAGTTTTTTGTTTGTGGTTTTCTGGTGGGTTTTCCCCCCCCTTCTTCCCCCCTGCCCCTCCCTCCCCATCCCTGAAATACTACCAGCATCCTTTCCCCCCCACCCCCCATTTTGTTTATTGTTTTGAGGGGATACTTTTGTTTTCATGTCTCTGAATGCTGAGTGTGTGTTCATCTAGGCTAATGCTAATGGACTGACTGTGATGGAAACCAAAGTCCTTGTTTCTTCTCATCAGAGACCCCTTTAGGCAAATGTTAACCTGCCAAGAGCATATGCATTCCAAGGAGGATTTGCAAATGAACTAGTTGTTTCCCATTAACAATATTTCCTGACCTAAATCTTTCTGTGCTAAGAAAAAAAAAGAAGAAAAAAAAGGTTTGCATTAAGAGGCTATTACAGATGAGAGAATATTTTCTCTAGAATATGATAATAAATTCTGGTGAGTACAGCATTTCATTGTGATTATTCACAGAACTGGCCCTGTGCCTATAAACAGGTGTTCTACCTAAGTGAATTAGCTCACTTGCATGTTCTTCTAAACATCAATCTGCTGGTAGGTTTGGGAAGTCAAAGATGTTTGGGGAAGTATTCTCATCTTAATGTGTTGGATACTACTGGCTGACTCCTGCTGGGATTTGTGAACAACATTGCCAGTACAATGAATTGTAAATGCAACTCAACAGTACTGAAAAAGCTTGGTTTTTATGTGGCACCACAAGCATCATGATAGTAAATAAATGTAAGTGCTTTCTTTCCTGTTTTCCTCTATATTTCTAGAAATCTTAAAGGTCTGCTTGGGATAAATGAAGAGCAGGACAAGTATGGAGGTGCAGTAGATGCTTGGTCTAGGAAGTCTGCCTACTAACGTACAGTCCGAGGCAACTGTGAAGTTATACCCACTCCTGAGGCCTGTGGGGGAGCTGGGGATAGGCAGGTGGCTGCAGTCCTTGCTAGAGGAATACTATTAGATGCAGCGTGTGTGTAGCAGGTAGTACCTCGTACAGAGAGCTGGACTGCTGTCTCTCTCAGCTTGCTGAGAGGCACTTTATTTGAACTTTACAGCACTGTCAGCAGGAGGTAGGACAAATTCCCATATGCAGGTGCTTCTTCTAAGGGTGAAGTGGAAAGAAACTCTCTCCATGCTTTTTTCCCCTCATCTGATTCATTTACACAGGAGTAGCTACTTCAAGACTTCCATGTTGACTGTACTGGCCCTGCTCTTGCGATACTTCTGCTAAACTTAACAACAATATGACAGTCGGCAATGCCAGTTCTCACCCACAGGACTAATGGCAGCATGAAAACCAGTGCGTAGTGAGATGTGGAGCTCTCCTTAATAGTTCTCTATTGCATGCAGACAGTACCTTTTACTTCACTATTTGTGCACTCATTGCTCTGTTGTAATAGCTTTTGCCTTGCAATTAAATTCTCCCTTGAAAATCAAAAAATAACTCAACCCTTCATATAAGCTTGAGTTTATTTCTTCACTATGTTGGTTGATAGCCTTGTTACACCTCAGCTTTCTTTGCCACTATTGTTACAGTAAGCAAAAGTAAGTCATTTTACACTGGTTGATGACTGGCCTTGGTGGCCTAAGTTTTCAGTTACCTCTCTAATATCTCCGTAGTTGTTGGTAAGGAGGTTTGGTGACTTCACTAAGTCCACTGAAACCAAGAAATTTCCTTCATTTCCACTGATGTGAGAATAAAGACAGGCCCATAATTTTTATCTGAAATGCACATAAGTTTGATCTTCCAGTCCTGTTCATAAAATCCTCTGTGTTTTATAAGCTAAAGCCCCCCTGGTAGCTATTGTCTCTAAATTATCTAGCATTTCTCCAAAACTGCGACTTAGTCATCAAATATGTTTCCACTGTCGCTATGAACAGGTAATATGATGCCATGATTACAAGACAGAAGATTCTCATTTACTTACTTGCAGCATACTTACCTGACTTAGATATATTTTCTAGGATCATAACAAGGAGACTGCTAGCAAGACTCTGTCCTCTGATTTTATGGTAGCCCACCCCACAATGTGGTGAAGCAGTGATATACTGAGCAAGGGCCAGGCTTGTGCTCCGCGACTCCTGCTGCGGTGTGAGGGCTGCTGCAGTGATGGGATCAACTCTGCAAACAGAGTTCTTCCCTTGAGCTGGCAATTGTCTCTGCAGGACTCTTCCTTGGCCTGATGCATGCACTTCTACTGGACATTGTTTAGCACTTTCCTCTAATAGCACTTTAAACATTTATTTCTAAGTATCCTTATTTATGAAAACAAAACTTTATTTCAAAATCAGGTCTGAGGTATAGGTGGGAGGTTAGGTGTCAAGAAGGCTTTTGAAGCCTGAGTCGAGGCTTGAACTATTCTTGAACTATAGGTGTTTGAGAAGGTAAGGCCAGAAGCTAGTGCTTAGTGAAAGTTTTGTACAACACTGAAAGAGATATTTAATCATCGTAGTTAATCTCATTGAGAACAAGAGAGTTCAATGCATGCTTGAAATTTAACATGTGTTTAAAATGTTTCCCCAAATGAGAAGGACTTAAAGTTCACCTTTGGGTGGTTGCCTAGCTGGATCCAAGACTCTGGAGACATTTACTCAAATCCTCTGTCCCCTTCTGAAGTCAAACTCCCTTCAGTTATGCAAGCCACTTGTCACAGGTTCACAGGCTACGGGCTGTTTTAAGACATTCTGATCATCTGATCTGGCTTCCTGCAGGTCAGATCTCAACTTTTGCATCAAGCCCATAGCTATTTGTTGAGTCAGAGCGGATCATCGGAAAAAGAAGCCAACTAAGTGTCCAGTGCTTAAGAGAGGAGGGTCAGCCATGCTGTTGGGTAAGCTCTTTCAACCATTAATTACCTTCTGTGTGCAAAGTACAAGCTTAACAGTGACTCTGAATGTCTCTTGAACACATTCAGAACTTTTCTGCTGGTTTATTTTTTTAGCACCTTTGATATACCTTTCTTTTCTTTGCTGTCTTCCATTCTTTCACAATCTTGATGCAGCTAAAATGATAAGAACTTTCATTTTCAAGATTTTTTGTTTCTTTTGTTTTCTGAGGGTGTCTGGGATTCCAGCTATTCTAGGAGGGCAGCCTCTATAAATACTTGTATACTGTATAGTTTTTTTCTATAAAACAGATCTTACTTGCCCTGCGGTTTTCTAAATGAAGTGATTGAAATAATTGGACAGGAAGCCTTAGATGAAATAAGTCTCAATATTTGTAAATTATCCAGCGTAATAATGAGACTCCCTACTTGAATGTACTTACAGACTCTAATTCTTTCTTCAAAGCCAGAGAATACATTTTCTTTATGTGTTTTCATTATAATTTTCATTAAATATTTTTTCATAACAGTAGGGGTTTTTTTAATGATCTATTTCTCGTAGAAGGAAAAAGAACCACATTTTACTTTCAGATGTTCTGATTAAAAAAGAAAAACAGAAGAGTTCAAATATCCTGGTGTGAACTCATAGCAATTGCTAACTCTGGAGTAATTCTACATTTACATAATGCTGAGGATTGGAAAGCTCTGAAAATAACAGTTGTGAGAGGGAGGAATTTCTGTTTATTGAAAGTCATGGAAGTTGGGAAAGTTGGCATGTTCACATGCCCTCGATTTGTTGCTTCCCTACTTGTGCTGAGGAGCCACAGAAGCAAAAAGTGAGGTGGATCTATTGGGTAAATTACTTCTGGGTTTGTGTAATCCTTTTACGTGCTTACATTTACAGAGCAATGATTAAGTGAATGTGAGTTCTTAAAAATGGGTAATGTTTTAGCTCATTGTATCGATATTCCAGATATGCTGCTCTTGATAATTACATATCTATTGTCAAAGACTTTCAGAAAGAGGAATTTAGCTTATTTTTCTCCTGGAAAAACTCAGCGTTCACAGTCTTGTCTTGTATAAAAGCCGCAGGTGTTTAGCTCTTATTAAAAACAGGCAATTCATCCATGATCAAAAAAAAGTACATGCTCAGCCTTTTTACCTCTACACAGTATTGAATAAAGTTTTGCCACAGACTTCAAAGATCCAGCCCAGTGTCCCTTCTTCTGAGTTATTGCAGGAGAAAGGAATAGCTCTTGATTTCTTTTATACATATATAGGTAGATATGTAGATTGGATTAGCTTGGTTCTGCTTGAGTATTTGGTGTCAGAAGTGCTTCCTTCCTCTATCAGTTGTCTCTGACAAGCTGGGAAATGGACAGCTTTTTACTTAAGGAAGACTCTTTCTTTAGCAAGGTAAGTATTCTGTGTGCTCTCTTTTGATGTTTGAGACAATAGTTGGGTATCTCTTTTAGAAATATTACTTTCTTTGCTGCCCCACTTTGATATATGAAGGGAGTGAATGGAAGTGAGTGACAGGCTAACATGTTCAGCACACAGCACCCTGGAAAGACAGCACTGCTTCTGATTTGAAATGCAGAGCTGTTTCTGGTCAGCTCAGTTCATGGAAATTAAACACGTTGCTCGTGTGCCAGTCCCAGGATAACATGGGCGGCAGTGTTTAAGCTGTTCACAGAGTGTTCAGAGCACCTTTTCTCTTTGCAATACCCAAAATTTAAAGCATGGAACTACCTTGGCTTTCAGATGCTGTGACATCCATCACCGCGGATTTGCACTATTTGTCATAGAAATAGTCAAGCTTTGGGTTTATTTGCTTCATGCCTCAGGTGTCTTATGCTATGTTTCAAACACTAAGCTCTGCCAGCATGCCCAAGGTGAATGAGGATGTGAAGCCCCATCCGAGATGTACAAAGCCCCAAGTGCAGATGCATGTACCCCAGTGAAAAGCAGCCGCTATTGATGTAGCTTCTGCAAAGCAGGGGTGAGGTGTTTCAGCTGAACAAACAATAGCTTTGCCACCACAGCTGGATTTCTGGGTGAGTCAGGTCTGGGTGCTGTGTTTTTCCTATAGCTATGAAGTCTTCTAAGCGTAGGCAGAGATTTTGATACATTTATTTTTGCTGTTGTGTAATAGCCTATTATTTACCTAGTGCCAGAACCCCTCCTCAAAATTGGTAGTAATATATATTATATTTCATATTTGTTCTCTCTCATGATGGTGCACTACACAATGGGAGCATTGATAAATATTCTGTAAACAATATGTACCAATTACCTTGACAATAAAAGGCAACTAGCAATTTTTCCCGAACTCTGCTTTTGGCATCAAAGAAGGCACAATCCAAAGAAGTGTTTACTAAAGAAAAAGTTTCAGTTCTAGCAGAATCATCAGTATTTTTTTTTTCCCCAATGCTGCAAAAGGTGGTTGGCGATACCTTTGATCTGTTAATGTTCATCACAAAGTTCCTCAGCTTCATCAGGTTAGTGTGACATAACATTTAATCAACAGTGAAAAGCTTTAAAATTTGTTTTCTTTAATGATTGTGAATGAAAATGACAGCCCAGAGTGTCAGAGGTTTTTTGAATACTTTCATGCATGATGTTAAAAAACAGTCTTCTCAATAAAGAAGAGATGCCTGGAACTATAAGTTTACAGCTGTTTGAAGGTAAAAGTTTGTCTTGCATTTAACTGATTAGCAGTCTGGCTATGATTGAAAAAGAATGTCTTTTATAAATTTGCAGAAAGGAAGCGATACAGTATTGCTGCTTGCAGATAGCTTAAAGTCACATCAGTGCTCTTGGACTGTGACTTCATGCCTATTTTTACCATAGTTTGTCGTAGACAGTCCTCCATTAGGAATTGAAACCATATTATCAGTTTTATTTCAGTAGTTTAGTAAATAAAATTTTAGTGCGTTTAGGCACCAACAGGTAGGTGGTATTAAGAATTTAGGTCTAAATAGGAAAGATGAAAATGAATTTGCTCTTACTTAATTTTGCTTGCCTGTGCTTAGAGTTTTGGAGATTAAAAAAAAAAAGTCCAAAACCAACTTTTAAAAGAGATTTCCCATCAAGTTTGTAAATATGCATTGACCCCTCAGTTAATTCATTTGCAATAATTATGGGCAAGATTCTACTTTGTGGCTCCACATGTGAATTAGTTGGACAAAGAATGTGAGCTGTTAATTTACTTTCATTACCCTTATTTCCTAGAATGGTCATCCTCATACCTAGACATGGTTTGGAAGAAAAGGCCTTCCTGGGATTAGTGGTGTTTTGAAACACTTCTGTGACATTGTGGGAATATTCATATGGCTTCATTGGCCTCTAGCTAAAATATTCTGAGTACCTACATGCTCCATCTGGGCACCTACCTTTTTTCTCCAAATACACAGATTTTAGATACTGAACTGCACTGAAGTTACTTACTCAAAGTGTGTGGTGCAGCTATCCCCCATTATTTTTTATTTTGCAGCATCTATCTGGCCTCTGTGAAACTTTAGCATCTGTTTAGCACTGATGCTGTATATATGTTGGAGGTTTTTTGCCACATCTATAAAATCCTTGTCAAGTGTATGATACTGAAATAGTCAAGGAACAACTGAGTGAACAGTATTCGAATACCTAACAAGAAAACACCCTGATCTCAGAGATTATTAAATGAAAAATTCTACTTTTAAAAGAGTATTTTTCTTGCTGTTATCATAAAAAAGAAACCTTAGAAGTGCAATTCTACCTTTTATAAGAGGGTCTTATTGTTCATAATTTCAAGACAGAATAACTGAAATACTGAGGTGTATTGAAGAAAGGTGTAGTGGAAGCTTGGAAGACCTTTTTGGGGTGAGCCATTACATAGAAGTATGATTTCAATGTAGAAAGTTATCTGTATACCAAACAGAATATTGTGTTTCCTTATAGAATTTTGTATATGGAAGTGGTTTGAGAAGGAAAAATAAGCTTTTGAAATACTAAAACTGAAACCATCTCAGCACATCAAAGGGAAAACACAGGATAATATCAAAAAAGATCCAATAGCATGTTGGTACATGCAAGATATAAAGTTGCTATGCCTGTCGAAGTGGTTTTCATGTATCTTGCTTCCATGATGGGGCACGCTTACTAAGAAAAGAATAATTTTCAGTTCTCTCTGAAAAGTACCAATTCTGATGGGCACAGAGGCACTCTCTCGTGTCATTTTCAAGAAGGTACTTGCTGTTCTGTATGAGCAAAGCATTTTAAGAGAGACAGCAATCTGGGCAATTCTATGAAGCCTGATGCTGCATGAGTCCTTCCTAGATTAAGTCTGATAACATTCACTGTCTGTCCTCCAGTGTGTTAGACATGTGCAGGCAAGGTGCTCAAGGCCATCCCTTTGCTTGGGACCTTCACTGGCTCCAGCACAGCCTGGCTCTGCATGTGTCTCCTACATTCAAAACAGTTTATGGTTACAAAGCCAAGCACTGAGGAATTAAAGGAGGGTTCCTTTGTGACAGCAATTTAGCACTTGCATGTGTTAATCAGACTAACAGAGATCAAACCTCAACAAGGTAAAGTCTGGAAGCACTGTTCAGGTGTAATGTCTTAAAGCGCTATAGTAGCTTTTTGTTTAATTGATTAGTCATCTGTCCTAGACAGGGATCTCATAGAATAGTTATTAAGGGATTGTGTCATGAAATATTTGGAAAGACAGTTCCTACTATAATGAGAGACTTAGCTTGTGGTAAAATTACTGATTTGTGCATATCACTAAGAGGACTCAATGTGTCAGTAAAAATCACAACTGCTAAATTCTCTGTAATCCTCTGATCATCAAGTGTGCATCCCTGGTGATAGAAGAAGGAAGATTTGGGAGGGGGAAGGCTTTCATGTGTCCGAGAGAGAAAACTTTGAACCATGGCCAGAATCTTTTCTGCAGAGCTGCTCCCCAGCAAGCTCATCACCAGGCTCTGTCACTGCAGGGGCTCTTCTTTCCCTGGTGTGGGGCTGGGCATTTGTCCCACAATGTTGAATTGCATGGTGTTCTTTTGGCCCATTCGTCCAGCCTCTCTGGGTCTCTCTTTATGGCAGCTCTGTCCTTGAACATTTTAGCTGGTCCCTCCAATTTGTTGTCATCTGGGAACCCAGTGAGAGTGCCCTCTGTTGCCTCTTCCTCCAGGTCATTAAGAAAGATGTGAAACAGAACAGGTCCCAGGATGAATTCTTGTGATACTCATTACTGGCCTTCAGGCAGCATATGATCCATTAACCACGTCCCTCCAAACCTGATCGTCCAAACAATTTTTTACCCATCTACTTGTTCACCAATCCAGACTATAAGATACTAACTTGGATAAAAGATTACTGTGGGAGAATATTGTGTGTGTTTAGTCTTGCTAAAATCGGGGTAGATAAAATGCATTTTTCTTTCCTCCTCCACAACTCCAGTCATTTTATCACAGAAGGCAACCAGGCTGGTCAGGCATCATTTACACTTGGTAAATCCACGCTGACTGTTCCGAGTCACCTTCTCATTCGTGGGCACATAAATGTGTCCCTCTAGTGAGAAAAGGGAAACATCCTTTTGAAACTAAGGCTGGCTTTTCACAGTCAGTGAAACTGGGTGGCATTTATGTTCCTATGAGGGGCAAGATACGGCACATTTCAAGTCAGCAGGATTTTCAGCAGTTATTTCAGTGGAAACAAGTCAGACCCATAAACTGAAATGCGTTTGTTTGTTAATAAAAAGCCTTTCTGAGTTAATCATAGTTTAAGACTGAAGACAAGATTTTTTGTTTGTTTTTTTTTGAGAGAACCCATAGGCCAAACAATAATAAAGAAAGATGTCTTGCCCTGGGAGCTGTTTCAACCAGCTACTCTTTGAATTGAAGTTCATATAAAGTGGAATGCATTAGGAACTAACCATAAAGAACACTAGGGATATTTCCTTTATCATAGCTGCGCCTGTCTTAAGTGCACAATAGTTAAGGTTATAGCTGTGTCTTGAAACTCAGCCTAGGGGGGGTTAGAACTCAGTAGAAGTCAGTAGTTAGGAGGTGGCTCACGGGTCAAACCTGCCTTTCAAGGTACCTTCAGCAGTAGTATTGAAAATACTGTATACTTTCAGGTTTTCTGTCTTTTTTGTTTTATTGAAATTTGCAGTGCTTAAATAATGAATTTGAGACTATCCTAATGTAAAAGAAAAAGGCAGTGAGACACACCAGCAAGGTAAATAACTGCTTTGTCTTATTGACTGATGAAGTAATCTTTCCTTTTTGTTTTGTATTTTCTTTTTTTCCCTGTTGCTTGTATTTGATTCTCACATGTTATTTCAAGTTAGATTTGAACTGTATGCTAACACAATTCCTAAAAAGGGGTGCTTTCTTCCCTACATAATCAAGGAGTTTTGTACAATCTTTAGTGCTCAGAAAATAATAACTCTATCCTATACATGCTGTCATGTTCCACAACTGGTACAGCTTTAAATCACTTGGCCAAAAGGACACTCATTGCCAGGAGTAGAGCCTGTGCTCCACATGACCACATACATCAGAGACATGTGATATGGATTTCTACCTGCCTCTTTATACTAATCTGGTGATATTAAAAAACTTGACATCTTTCCTTACTCTGGCTCAGATTCGTCTTATCTAATTTGACACACTTAGCTGCAAAACTTGAGTTAGAAGCACAGTCACCTTAAAGTGGCTTGCAATCAGTACAAAGAGATAAGGACATCCCAGGAATGATTCAGCCCATCTCTCTTAATCTGTCTGTTGCTAATATAGGGAGTTTTGGATAGTTAGGCTCCTGTATTGGTGCCTCACTGAAGTAAACATGTTTGTCCATGTTTTCATTCAATCTTGGGCAAACTTTGTTGCAAACAGGGAATTATGAATTATTTCAACAAGTTTCAGTCCTTTGAAAGATTTAAGATTTTTTTACCCCTCTTTTTGTATGTTCTTGCAAGAATGAGGGGGGAAAAAAAAGAAGAAAAGAGGTATTTTGCTGAGCAAAAAGTTAATTGAGCTGATTTTAATTTTCTGTTGTTGTTAATGACTTTCTGACTGGAAGTCATTAAATGCTCAAAAAGCTCAAAAATGTGCAAAACCAAGAGCTATTGCACAACTATGGCCAGAAGGTGGTATTGGGAGCCCTCAAGGTAGCACTTGAGCACCCTAGACTCGGCACATCCCCTTGGCTTCCCATTGCTTTGCTTTGGGCTTCAGAACCAAGCGGAAACACACAGCAATTCAGGGTAGGTGCAACAACAGAGTTTAAGGTATAGTTTTGTTCTGCAGACAATCAGACTTATTCAGAGATAGACCTTTTTTGGAGGTATACCCTTTCTAGTTACATGGCCATGGTAATGGAGGAACCAGTGACAGCTGAGGAGTCAGATGTTTCTTATAATAGACTATTGAGTTCAGCTGGAGGGAAAAGCTCCAAGAGAGAGCCTGCACAAGAAGAAAGATGTCTTGTAGCCTGCTCTGGGCAAGGGAAAAAGACAGGATTTATATGCAGAAGTTTTGTTCAGTGTATTCATTTTAAAGGATAAAGCTATACTTGAGAAGGCTTTAGGTGAGGTGCAAATCTCTGTTGGACTGACAAACTGGTCTATGGCAGGTTCTCTCATCTTTTTAGTTGTATGCTCAGTGTGTCGTAGAAGTGCAAAGCTGATGTAAACTGCAGCCTGTGGGTGTTACTTGGTGTTTTCAAGGTAATTACAGGGTTGTGGTTTAACACCAGCCAGCAACTAGGCACCACGCAGCCACTTACTCCTCCCCGCTCCCGGTGGGATGGGGAGGAGAATCGGAAAAAAAAATAAAACTCGTGGATTGAGATAAGAACGATTTAATAACTAAAGTAAAATAAAATATAATACTAACCATAATAATATAATATAATAATAATAATGAAAAGGAATTTAAATAAAAAACAACCAAAAAAACCCCAAGAAAAGACAAGTGATGCACAATGCAATTGCTTACCACCTGCTGACCGATGCCTCAGCAGCGATCCACCCCTCCCAGCCAATTCCCCCCAGTTTATATACTGAGCATGATTTTCTGTGGTATGGAATACCCCTTTGGCTAGCTCAGGTCAGCTGTCCTGGCCGTGCTCCCTCCCAGATTCTTGTACACCTGCTTGCTGGCAGAGCATGGAAACTGAAAAATCCTTACCTTAGGATAAGTGCTACTTAGTAACAACTAAAACATCAGTGTGTTATCAACATTATTCTCATACTAAATCCAAAACACACTGTACCAGCTACTAAGAAGAAAATTAACTCTATCCCAGCCAAAACCAGGACATATAGCCAGGGCCTGTCTACTCAGATGTAGGAATAAGGGAAGCAGGAGATCTGATGCAAAAGAGTACCCACGCTTCAATTAATTATCACCCAGCATTCAGCTGTAATATCTTTGTGAGTACAGAACCACTTTTTTTCAGGGTACTGATGATAAATACATTAAAGTCTAGAGGTATTAGGCTGTTTATGATGATAAATCCCACAGTGAATCTGCAGAAAAGCATGAAGAGAAATTCTGAGGTCAGCTCTGAGCCTTCACTCTTAAGATGCTGCATCTCTTAACTTCCTAACACCGAATTCTTCCCAACGTAATGCAAGCTGTGTTTTCTCTGATTTGATTCCATTGTTTTTTCCCGTCCAACCCTCCTAGTGCCTTGATCAGCTGAGCTTCCAAAATCAAAAGGAAATTGATGAAATTTCAAAAAAGTAAGAGCATGTTGTATGCTATATACTGTATACTTTTGTGGAACTGTTATACCAAATGCAGAAAATAGTCGTTCCTCCTCTTGCTAGTTTAAGTTGAGGCTATAATGTAAATTGTGATATTTATGTATAGTGTAACTTTTGTTGCCACGTAAAGACAAATCAATACTGTCTTTACAGTACAGTACAAGATCTGGCACTGCCCTATGCATTGATAGAACACAAGTGAACCCAACATCATATGTGCTGTTTCTCTATTTGCTGCTGCACATCTCTGAATTACTTGGACCAAAAAAAAAAAAAATCATTGAGTCCCTGCAGAATCCCATAATCCTCATTGCATAAACCCCGGGAATTATCATAATTTGCAAGAGTGCAAGTACACTTGATGACTAGCCCTTTCAGCAGTAATATCTTCTTAACGGAATTTTTGTGTTATCCCCTATTGGAAAAACACAAGAGATTCCTCAAACAGCTGTACCCTAATGCACATAGGATAGTTATTTGCAAAAATATTTGCAGTCGTAACATACTAGTAGTTACCACTGGGCATTGTTAGTCCTTTATATCTGAACCCAAAAATAAACCTGAAAAATCTGAATTTTAGCAAATTCTGTGGCACTACTTGAAAGCATAATATTTCTCATGAAGTGCACCAGTGGTCTCAGGCTGCATACCCACAACATGATAAAGAAGTCTCTTGGTTTAAACTGAACCAGTTCAGCTTATCTTTAGTGTTGGTAATTTTTTCGCTCAGCTAATCATCCTTCCTCTGGGCACATTTTCTAACATTGCTCTTTATTTGCTCTCTACAGCTGTACTTAGGAAAGAAAGAGACGCTAACACATAGTCGTATTTTTCTCATTTATTCCTTTAAATGAAGTTTAAAAACTCTCAATGTTAAGGAGCGAAAAATCTCAGGAAGTGTTTTCATTAAAACTGTGCTGGCAGCAACAACTATGCCTCTGGCATTGAAGGTTGCCTGTGTGTTGTTCAGTTCTCAGCTGCTCTAATAGACTGTATAATTTCTTCCTGTTGAAGTGATTCAGTGTGAGGAAGCAACTTTCTTTTGTTGTATTCTGACATTTTATAAATTATTATTTTTAAACTTAATTCTTTTAAGGCCTTATCCTAATATTGTCAGCATACTTAAAAGCTTTGAAAATACTAAGGCAAGGAAAGAGATGCTACAGAGATAAGGTCTTACTTGTAAGATCATTCTGTACTTGCTTTCTATACTTTGGCACTAACAGAAGACTTTCTACTCCTTTCCTACCTCTGACTTGGAGGGATGCACCTACTAATGGAAACTGCCAATTCCTTTTTGCCTAAGCATCTGGTTCCGAAAATGCCACCTGAAAGTCCATCACGGAACAGAGGAGAAGGAACCGTTCTGAGAATCCAGTGACATCAGGTTGGGCCACAAGTTGTAGGGTAGAATATAGATGAATACCCTATTTCTCCTGCTAGCTGTTCTGACAAATATGTAAATTGGTAAACCTTCAGCTAGATTTCTTATCAGTTTAGGTATTTTCATATGTACTCAAGGAACCTTATAGATATCAAGAGGAAGAGACATCTTTATTTCGGTCTAATGCCAACTCCTCCAAATAATGAGAGCCTTCCTCTTCTCTCAAGTAATTTCTTTAATACATTGTTATATTGTGTACAGTCATATTCTTCAACTGGCAAGTTTTACTGCATTATATTTTTGGCAAGATGTATGAATAGTTCTTAGGCATTGAGACATTTTCCTCTCCAGATTTTCTGTTTGTCAGTGTAAAATACCTTACTTAAAGTGGTTAATAATTGGTTTGGTAGGTTTAACTCTTTGTACATGCAAGAACCATTGGCAAATAATTCTGGATATTTAAGAATACTCTATGGAAATGTTGGCACATTCAGAACACTGTGATTCACAATAATTGGCTGTTTTAAATCAGATCCATTAAGTACTATTGTTGTGATACATGACATCCCAAGGGAAACTGTACCTGTAACTGTAGCTTTTCTGTATGCAGTCAGGTGCTCGGTATTCCTTATATTCATGAATTTTTGTAGTCAGCAACAGAACAGAAATTCCATAGCGTGTGCCGGCTTTCTATGGGTTTTTCATCTTGAAAATTTATTTTGTGCTGCAACATCAGCATTGGGCAGAAGGGGAGTGGAAAGCCTTCATCTTGTATGCAGAGACAAACAACATATTGTCTTGCCTTGGTTGCCAAAGAAACTGAGAAGTGAAGACTCAAGAAGGCAGAACTGATAGGAGGGAGAAAGAGATCCAAGGAAATCTTGTGAATGCACATCAGTTTGATACCCAAGGCAGCACTTTTTGAGTGATTTATGTTGGTATCTTTAATTTGGGAAAGCTCAAAGCAAAATAAAGACAGAATACAAAGTGTTTTGAGGAATCTAAAAAAGGGAAGGTCTGAGAATGCTGTTTCTCTTTGCTGCTTGCTCCTAATGCATTTCATGAGCTGGTGTTACGCGTTTGTGTGGCACAGGGTTTTTTTTGTAGCGGGGGAGGGGGCCACAGGGCCGGCTCCTGTGAGGAGCTTCTAGAAGCTTCCCCGGCTCCAGGTGGGACCCGCCTCTGGCCCAGGCCAACCCAATCAGTGAGAGTGGTAACACCTGTGGGGAACAGATTTAAGAAGGGGAACCACCAGTGAGGGGAGTGGAGTGTGAAAGGAACATCTCTGCAGGTGCTGAGGGGAGGAGGAGGAGGAGGCGGCGATGCCCCTGCAGCCCGTGGGGAGGCGGCAGGCTGTGTCCCCCAGCCCACGAAGGGGAGCAGTTGCTCCCCAAAATGGCCGTGACTCTGTGGTAAAGCCCGCGCTGAGGCAGTCTGTGACTGAAGACCGGCCCGCGGAAAGGACCCAGGCCGGGGAAGTCTGTGAGGAACTGCAGCCCGTGGAAAGGACTCACCTTGGAGAAGTTCGTGAAGGACTGTCTCCCGCGGGAGGGACTCCACGCCGGAGCAAGGGACGAGTGAGGAGGAGTCCTCCTCCCCCTGAGGAGGAAGGCGCGGCAGAGACCAGGTATGACGGGCGGACCCCAACCCGCGTCCCCTGCGCCGCCGGCGGGAGGAGGTGGAGAGAACCGGGAGCGGAGTTGAGGCGGGAAGGAGGGAGGGCGGGGGGGAAGGTGTTCCAAAGTTCGGTTTTACTTTCCATTATCCTTGTTTTGTTTTGATCAGTAGTAAATTAAATTGATTTTGTTCCCTCCCCAAGTTGAGCCTGTCTTCTGCCCGTGACCGTAATTGGGGAGTGATCCCTCCCAGTCCTTATCTCGACCCACGGGCGTTTCTTTATATTTTCTCCTCATCCCACCGTGGCCGGGGGGTAGGGGCTGGGGGGGGAGGGAGAGTGAGTGAGCGAACGAGCGGCTTCGTGGTGCTTTGTTACCGGCTGGGCTGAAATCACGGCCACCACTCCTCTCTCTAGGTGGAATCCTCGTCATGGTGTATGGGGATCCTAGTGGGAGCAGTATTGTAGGTTGAAGGGGTTTCTTTGTGGGAGTGAGGTTTATATATGGACCTTAAATAATGTTTTTTATATATATATATACACACACACATATACATACTCATGTATTATGTATATAATGAGAGAGAATATATAATATATGAAAATATATAGAGATATGTATAAATCCATACCTTCTGTATTGTGGCGGGATTTACTAAAAAATGTCCTCAATGATTTAAATTCAAAGGACAAGAAATACAGCATAGCTTATGTCTGTCTAATTGTAGCAGCATCAGAAATGTTTCTTAATAATAACAAATAGCAAACCTAAGATTTATTTTAAATACCAAGTCTATTTTCAGAGTTAGACCAGAAAACTATTTGTGTAACTATCCCCACATCCATCCCTAGACGTGTATGCATGCATACCACCAGAACTCCTCAGTATTTCAGTGATTCCCTGGAAAGGTCTGGTAAAATATGCTGATGACAAGCAAACTTCTTGTTTGTCAGATATGCATAGCTGTATAAATACTTTGCTGGTATGTCTGAAGAATATTTGACGTGCTGACTGCTTGAATTAAAGCTAAGATGGAAGAGGAGCTGACTAGGTCCCCAGGGGAGCAAAGCACTCTTAATATCTTAACTTTTTATACTCTTTTCAAAGCAAATCTTCACAGGGAGCTTTGTTTGTGTGCACAAAATTGTAGCTGGTTGTAGATACAAGCAGCAATGCTTTATTCTTGCAAATGCAGTTATGAGCACTTCAAGAATGCTAACAGTTGTGCCTGCAATTATTTATATTTCCTGTTACTCAAACTCCCTCATTTTCCTCAAGTAAAATACTTCATACTGTACACATTTTTGTAAACTTGGGTTGAGATCCCAAAAATGTACACAGAAATTTGCTTGTAAAAATTATTTGGCAATGTAGAACTTCGCTTCCTCCAGTTGTAAAGTGAATCATACTATTGTGTACAGTTGTTCTTGGGTGAACATTCCTGTTAACTGAAACAGCAACAACAACAACAACAAAGTCTTTGGCACATAAAATTCCAGAGTCTCCTGTGAAAGTACAGTAGCACAGCTGTGTCAGGGTTCAAAAAGGATGGATAGGTTAGGGGCTACGGGAACCAGCTGAAGAAAAGTCTGAAGAGATTTGCCCGAGTGTATACTGATGTTTTAAATGGTTCCCTGAAGGAAAGTATGCTTTTCTGTTTTTAAGTCCTAAAGCTTCATTAAATTTCAGTCTGTACCCTGGGTTCTGTCATGTGACAGAGGTTTAAATAATGTTGAAGCATCTTTCCTTGCTCCTACAGCATTTTCTCAATGAGGTCCATTACTTTATTTTTCAAAGAGTAAAGGCCTTGTTTCTTTATATTATCTACTTTGGTCAAATTCACAGAGTCCCTTAATCTTTCTGCCTGCCATCTGCTCTAATTTTTCCTTTGATTGTAAATTTTATTGACCAAACATCCTACTAATGTAAATTAATGACATCTTACTGACTTAAATGGAATAATGATGGTTTATAGCAGCTAAGGATTTGGCATTATGTCTTAAATAAATACGTAAATGAAAGTCAAGATGCTGCTATTGGCTACGCCACATCCCAAGAATGCCCTTAAAGTTATTTATTTTTCCTGTGTGTGGTGGTGGTGTTTCAGCCAGTATAATCTATAGATCTCTCTCCTTTATTTGACTTACTTTCAGAATATGCGAATTAGGAGTAACATTCTTTTTGTCAAGCTGTTTTTCCCTGTAGTAAATTGTGTATCTAGATACTTGCTTCCTGTCATAATACAGGTGGGATTAATCATCTTCTGGGAAGGTCTAGAATGTCTCCATCATCTCCAAAGGAAGCATAAATGATTAATTTAGACTGGATAGGGAAAGTTAAGTTAAACAAATTCTGCCTGTAGTGACTACCTTTACTGACTTTGTCAAATGGCTCTTTTTTGAGCACATATTGATATTTCTGAACTCAGAGGAAGGAACTCAGTGGTTTTATATTTCAATGATATGCAAAAAAAGAAGGTATGCATTCTGAGAGTGTATCTGCCATCAGTTTATGAAAAGTACGACTTAACCTGCACCGCTAGTTCCTCTTCCTTTGGCTGATCCCTGTTTATAGATGCTTCAAAACATTTTGCACTGTCAGAGGTGTACCTGAACAACTTGGCTAAGGTCCTTATCTTGCCCACAGTATTCCATTTGGTTAAACTATAGTCGTCTCCTCTTTTTTTTTTTTTTAAATAGGATATTAAGAAGAATTATTTCAGTTGTGGCTTGATAGCTAAATCTTCAGACTTGACAGCTATATGTTTTTCTTTACTGTTTGATAGTCTGTTACAGGGTTGTCCCATTCTGGGTTTGCTGTTAGTCACTAATCTAAATGGCATGATTATTTATAGTAATGTGTAGGGAAGTCTCAGAATAACAGAATCTGGAAACGTCAGTAGCAGAGAAAAGTTCCCCTATATGAGACTTTTTCAAACAAGAAATGAAAGGCATTGAGTGGCAGCCCTGTAAATAGGAACATAATTAAAAGTGCAGATGGAAAAAATATGGGAAAGTAGGTCAGAGATGATTCTACTGATACAGCCAGAGAATAACTGATGCATGTACTAGAGGCTCTGTCATTTCCATGAAAAGAATTATCCTACAAAGCCAGCAAGAAAATAGAGTTGAAAGTGCAAGTAGCATTGAGTGGTTTGGAGCATGTTTACATTTCAGAGAGAGAAACAAGGGCAATGTGTGTCTGCAGTCAAGAGTTTGAAACTGCAACAGAAAGAAATCTAGAGAGTATAACTTGTTGGACACGATTTGTTCCCCTCTTTTTAATTAGTTACTTCCCAATATATGATGGCAAAAGCGTAACTGAATTGGTGTTTGTTCCCAAATAGCTGACCTGGTGCAGTGTAAAATGAGTCTTTTTAGGATGGTGTTGTCAGTCTGGTGTGATAATGCTGCTGAATATTTGGAAAATCTTTCCCTCAAAGCTGTTGTTGGCTTTTGTTTTTAGCTAAGACAGACAGGGATGACTCATAGGTGTTAATTTGGGTTTAAAGCTGTATTTTTAAACCTCACTCTACAGTTTGTAAGTGCTCAGAGTCTGTGCAGGAACTCAGACCTGCTGCTATTTAGGGGTTATTTGTATTCACAGCATATTCTTGTTTCAAAGGACAGCATCAGTCAGGGCATTGCGTTGAGTGGATGTGTGTCAGTTTGACTGAAAGGTGTCCAAATCTGCACATTCACCACCTGAACTGTTTCAGTGGTTCTAATTTAAGTTTCTCTCCATGTGCATTCAGATGCTGTTAGTTGTGTTGTCCTGTCTCTGACAGATGTTTGCTTAACATTGCTTTTTCTTTGGGTAGTAGATATTAAGGAAGTTCCATCTCTTTATGCTTGCTGTTGCTTTGAGCTACTTCAGTAATGCAAAATGGTAATAAAAATTTTCTGGGACAGATTTTGGACCCCCAGAGTTCCCTTTGCACAGGGAAATATGCTGGAAGCATTGTGTTTGCCAATAGGAACAGTGAATTAGAGGTGCTCAATGGCATCAAAAAACTCACAGAAAATAGCACTGCAGTCCTCCAAAAGCTAGTGTGCTTCTAAAAATATCTAGATAATATCTGTAGATATGTGCGCTGTTTGGGTAACTTATGTTCAGCCAGAAACATTTATTAATTCTGAATATATTATTTGCTATGAATGATTCCCATCACCACTTTTCTGTTGCAGCAATCATCTAAACTTAATAGGGCTTTTCTTCTAATTAAGCTTTTCTTTATTGTCTGCATTTAGGCAGTGGTGAACTTGTGTTTCCATCATCTGAGAAATATTTTTCGTTTTGAAGTTCAGGTGTTCTGTCTTCACTGCTCCCCTCCCCATTTCTGATCAATACCATTTCTTTCTTCCTGAACTAATTATTTTAATGCATTACTAATTGTCAGTCCAGATTGTTTGATAAGTAGGCTTAAAATTGTTCAAAATTGATCAATACTATAGCTCTGATTAGCACTTTAAAGTTCAATCATTGATTCTAACCTAAGTGTCTTCAATTACAGTGCCTGTCACTTCAGGTTGCTGGTCAAGTTTGTATCTCTTATAAAGAGATTGTGATAACTTTGAAAGTCCTTTATATAGGCAATTTTTTTGTCCAGTCTAATTTTTTTCTGTTTGTCATGCACTTGAAATATTACAGGAATCCTCCATATATGTTCGCAAAATATGAAGCCTGTCCTCTTAGTAAGCATAGCATTCTTGGACCTAGCACATTTGGGGAGAAGAAACTATGCTGCTTATTAAATAATTTTAATTATCAGAGCCTTTGAAAGCTACTTGAGACCCTGCTTGTGCCTTCTTAATTTCTGCTCACTGTAAGCTTTCTCTTTTTGTCACAAGTCAATTCTGTGTTTTCTACAAAGGATTTCTCTTGAATGTCCAGTTAAGAACAGCATATTTTTTGACTGTTACAAACATTGTTTTTCAATGAATAGCAACAGCTGCTGAGAGAATGTGTCTTTAAAGTTAAGCTTTTAAACAGTCTTTAAAGTCTTTTCTTCCCCCTCTGTCTTCCAGTCAGTAATAGTGTTTACAGTGGATGTATGCATGTACATGCGTACATAAATTAAAACTGTTTGTATATTGCTAGACAGAACAGACAGCTTTTATGTTTTTGACTCAGTATGATAATGCTGAAATGTAACCTGCAGTTAATAATCAGACTTGTTTTTAGGAGGTAGGAACAAGATTGGTCATCTCTGACCAATTCACATATTTCCATTATAAGCAGTACCATGGAAGGTAGAATGTATTCACTGGATTTTTCTTCTCATCATTCTTAAATATCAAGTCCTGAAATTTTGTTTTAATATTCATAGGTCTCTGAGTTCAAATTGCATTATAAGTAATTGCTGGAAGAAACTATAGAAACAATTACAATAATTAATAAAAAGCAATTAATTGCTTGATTTCTTTTGTTAAATTTATTTCTTAAGGCAAGGAAGTAGCACTGTTTTAATCTAGTCTCAACTATGCGTAAAGCAAAGCTATATGTAAAACAATTTTATAAAAAAGACAAACATAATGAAGCACTGGTAAAAATAAGGAAGAAAAAGGAAAGATTGTGTGGATTTAAAAAAATTGTTGTTGTACAGGATATGAAAACTAGATAGGCCTAACTTCTCATTAGTGTTTTTTTCTGTAAATAGTGTTGCTGCTGTGAAAATTATTATCACAAGATAGGTCTGAGAACAGTAAACCTGAAAGTCTCTCATTCCCTCCTGTAATATTTGAGTTTGGCGTACTAAAGAAGTACTTCACAAAAAAGCAGTCTTAACCTGGTGCAAAGATGACCTGGTCCCCATTTCTTCCCCTTCCCTTCACACCAATTTTGAGAGAAGAAACATTGGATTTCCCTGATGAATACAAAAGGGAGGTGAAAGGTGTCATGGAGGCAATGAGGGTATTAACAGCGGAAAACTTACAAAAGCAAATAGCTCCTAAACTGATGGAGTAAGGTATAAATTTTATCCTTCTCTTGTATCTCAGTCACCCCTTCCCAACCTCATTACATTTACCCTATTTTCAAATGTAGATAAGTTAAGGAAACTGGCTTTGTTCACAGACTATGTATTCATATCCATGGTGCTTCTGGTTGAAACAATATTAATAACAAAACATAGAGAAATCATAGCACGAAAGTGAAGATGGTGTTCCAGCCATCTTTTGTGTCCTTTCCACGTCTTGACACCCTCTGAGCTGGTCCCTATGAGCTCACCTAATCTGAAGGCAGGCATTTGGAGTTGTAAGGCAAAGTGCCTAGCTTTGATTGAGAGCAGAGATATTTATCAACAGAAAGTGAAGCATAGTGCAAATTCTGAGCTTGAAATGGGGATCAAACAATAATCCTCTACAAAGTCCTTTCAAATATTATTCTGGCCTTGGTGCCTGAGGGCAGCTTGAAAATTAGATTTGCTGCCAATACAACTGCGTAGCCCCATCTCTTTGGTTTTAAAATCCAGTTTGTCCTCTGTTCAACACAAGATGAAGATAGCTTTTAAGCTCGAAGGCTTTATTTATATTTGCATCATCAAGGCTGACTTCCTAAACCACCAGTTCAAAGCAATGACATAAAAGAAGGGTATTTTTTGTCATTTTTTAAAATAGAAATTGTGTCCCCTTTGTGCGTCATCTTGAAAATGAGCCCTCTTACTGTTTGAATACAAAAGGTACAAAACCAAAACAAAATCAAACATTTACTAGCTGTCTCGAATTCAAAACAAGCAAAAATGCACTATGTCAATCAGTGTGTCATTAGTGTTATCTTTTAAAACACAGAGGAGACAACTGATGAAATAGAAGAAACTCATCAGCATTCATATTGCTGAGTTTTGGTGGGGCAGGTGGGAGGATGGCTGGTTTTTTTTCAGTTTTGGCAGATTTTGTATGTTGTTTAGTTAAAGCTCTCAGCTGAGGTTCAGCAGGTTAGAATTTGGTTCCTAAATTAACTGCAGATTAGGACATGTCATTTCAGCCTGCAGCTTAAAAGTTATTTGTTACCTAAGTTCCTCTGAGATCGATCAGTGGACATGGCCATTCACTAAGTTTTTGTGTGCCATGTTATCCATTCAGAAAATGGAGGCATTAATGTTTGCTTCTTCCCAGCTTTTCTCTGTCCTGTAAACAGCTGAGCTCCTTAGGCGGAAGTCTGTCTTACAGGTGTGTTTGTGCAATATCCAAGTATAATAATGCCTCCCTCTTAGCTGGAATCTCTAGATACTACTGTCATATTCAGAATTAAATCAATAGGTATGACACCAACCTTGTATTTGCAGTCATATTCCTCTATTTGTAGAAGCAGACTAAGTAGGTGGATTTAGCAAAAACAAATGGGTGTTTGGTTTTTTACCCCTGACTGAATGGATATTTCAGTATTATGTGTTACCACTATAGATAGCTGATTATTCCCAAAATGGCTGTTTTCCATCCATCCTTGATCCGAATCCTTATGCAAATACCCCAACTTTGTGGATCCAAATATACAATCGTCGTCATCTCTCATTTTTCAGTTATGAACTATGTCCACTTGAGTTACTCTCTGTCTGCAAGCATTTTCATAATGCTTGAAAACAAAGTACACTGTGACTTGTGTCCTACAATTATTCATGTCACAGTATAAATCCAAATATCCCTCCTCCATGATAGTTAAAATATAAGACCTTTTTATACACTCCAGGAAATATAACTTGAAATGGTTTGGATTTGGACTTTTTTTTTTTTAGAGTGTATGGATCTAAATCAGATGTTTCAGAACTTGATGGTTTGCTCAGAATTAATCCTTGTGCCCTTTCTTCCAAGTAAGAACTTCCTCCAAAGGTTTATGTTCTAGTAGACACCTAAATCACAGAAGCAGAAGCTACCATTAAGTAATAGACTGCTACACTTGCACAAAATGTATTTTTTAAATTTTCTACAGCAAAGATATGCAGGTAATAAATTACTTGTGCACTGGGATTATCAGTAAGTAATTCATCGTACATACTGAGGAAAGATATCTTAAATGTTACATTCCACAGAAATACCCATAATTAAGCTTATTTTCTTTACGCTTCAGTATTTTCAGAGTTTATCTTGAGCCCTGTTATGTACCTCAGAAGAAGCACAAGCAAACAACTCACACGGAAAGCAGGAGTCAGAACTAGGGAATTTAACATCTGTCATGTAGACTACAGTTGAAATAAAAAATATTACAGAAAGTGGATAGCTAAAATTAAGTTGTTAACTCCTTATTGATATATTTAAAGGCGTGACTTTATTTTCAAAAAAAGCAGCACAGGCTCAGATACCTGTATTTAAAGCATAATGCTCCTTATGTACCAGGCTACATGTACACACTCTGTATTGTCTGCTGAGTATATACACTGCCCTCTTGCTGCATGGAGGCTTCTGTTTTCCAGAGACCTCAGTCAATGTAGAATCTACTTGACAAATGAAAGCCTGCTATTTTGCAGCTGCATGTTACAGAACAGATAACAAAGGACGCAGAGCTAAGGTTGCTCCTGTCCTTCTCAGTAGCTCCTGTTTGAACTAAGGGTTAAGGCTGCCTGCCAGGGCAGCGGCTACTCCAGCTCATGTACATTGCCCAAGCTCGTTTTAGAAGAGCTGGTTCAGGTACTCTTGGCAGCGTAGTCACGGCAACACGGAGCTTAGCCTAGCCTAATTGCCCGAATAGTTACACAGCTTGTCAGGAGATCTTTATAGCCTGTGCTGAGCCACTCTACTTTCTTCACCCAAACTAGCGCATTTAAAGGTAGTTCAGATGTGCATACGCAAGCTGCAGTCCCACCTTTGACAGCCGAGTGAGTGGATATACACTCTGTTATAGACAGGGCAATTGCACACAACTGTAGGAGTTTGGTAGCCTGTAACGTAAAGCCACAGGTCAAACTCAGACTGATAGGCTGCCGTTACATAAATCAATAGTATGCCCTCCTGTGGCTACTGCCTTCTGTAACAGTTCTTCTTAAAAAGAAAGGAAAGCAAAACAAAACATTAGGAATGCAGGGAATTGAAAAATAGACGTAAAAATCATGAGAAAATGCTCTATGTGAAGAAAGATTGAAACTCCCAGGACCATGCAGTTAGAAGACAGACTGTCTCCACGGGTGACAGAATCAGGAGTAATAAGTGATATGTAGAACATAAATGAGATCATCTCTCAGGATGGTGGTTTATGCTGTTGCCACCTCTGAAATAGTTTCAGGCCTGCATGTCTCCTGGGATCATGTAACAGTGGATGTTATATGAGCATAGTTAAAAAAACTTTTTCCGATGTGTGGATTTCAACACTTTATCCATATTGGAAGGTACCACCTGCTTCAATTTCATACACTGCAGCCAAATCAGCTTTGAACTCAGACACAGCACAGGTTTGACTGTTCAGACAACCTTCTTAATAATCTCAGGTTTATGTTCCTGAACCTTGCTTTAGATGAACTGATATTTTTTTGTTGAATGAGTCTTTGATAATCTAGTTTGCCAACTGATACCTTAGATACATAAGTGTGCCAGTGCATTAAGAAACTACAAGAAAGGGGCAATTTGCATTTTTATGCAACTTCTTTCTTGCAATGAAATCCTGAAGTACTTAAAGAGCATCAGCAAATTGCAACCATTATACACACATCACCTCATTGCAGGTTTCTCTAGTTTCCCTTGGGAAATGTCTACTGTGGAGCTGATGGCCTTGAAGGCTCACACCATTGGTTTCTTGAGTTTTTCTAACCTTGATTTTGAGTTTTGAAATTGTCAAGGCAAAGGAGAATCAAACCCCTGAAAGGGAGGGGGGAATCATTTACATGCAAAGGAACAGTCCAAACAGCACCTTAATATTCCATAAAATAGGAGTTGCAAGTCTGAAAGTCAGTAGTCTTGTCAGCATAGTCCTTGTGTTTTCTTGTTGTCAATTATGATCATTATTAACAACATAGACTTTGTAGGGAGTGGGACAGATTGTTGCTCCAGAGAGCTTATTCTGAGCAGGAGCAAATATTACTGTTGGTTTTTCAGAATTTTGAAGGGTGGTTTGGTTTTTGGAGATCCTCAGTTTAACTGATGAATAAACAAAATCAATTTTTAAATCTAAAAAAATCTTGTGAAGCAGTAGGAATTTTTCAGATGGATTTCATGTACTTTTTTTCTCTATAAGTGAGTTATACAGGAAAGAACATGAGCTTCAACAACTATCAGCAAGTTTATTACTAAGTTCCTGAGGGCACATAAAGAAAATTCCACTGTTATCACAGGGAACTTAAAAACTGACAGCTGAATATGGCTTCTGTATTTGACCTGCCCCTTTCTCTTTTCAGTTTGATGGTTTGACATCTCCATCAGGCTAGATCTGACTTCAGTGCTTTGAAAAATTTCAATAACTATTAATCTTTTTCTCCCACCATTATTTTGTCTTCAGTGACAGCATGCCACTCCATGTACAACTGAGCAGATCCATATCTCTAGGATTCTCTTTTGTATCCTCTGGTGGAATAGTGGTTTATGCTTCTGCAGATTTTGAAATTTACATGGAGTTTGTTGGGATTTTGATTATATTCTCTCTCCTCTACATACATGTCTGACTGTAGCAAGGTACAGCTTGCAAAGAGAATTCAAGAAGCTTCTTTGATGATGCTTTGGCTCTTCATGGGAATGAGCGAGCACGTTGTAATGGCTTTACAATTGTTCCTTTTGGACAACTTCATGAGTTGCTGATTGATTTAAGTGAGACAGCCTCTGAGGGCTGTCATATAGCACACATAGAGGTTATGGGGAAGTACTGGATTTCCAGTGCTTACCGTGAATGAAGGCAGCACGGTTTCATCTCAAGCTACTGTCCTGCTACACAGGACTTGGTTCCTGTCCCCTTGAGTGGCTGTGCTGTCTTGTACCTCATCGCAGGTGTAATGTCAGGTGCCAGTGGCCTAGAAACAAATACTGAACATTGAATTGTTAGTGGCAACTTTGGGTGAATGGTTCTTCAATATGTGATTAGGAATGAAGTAGAAATCTTTAAATGGTCACTGTGCCTTGAAATTTGTATAACACAGGTTATGAAAAATATTGCATAGAAATGTATGTTATATCATGCAAGGTTTTCTATGCAAAATGGAGAAAGTAGAAAAAAAATTATCCAGGCCAGGGCTTTTATTGTTACCTTCAAGAAATGATTCAGCTAATAGTTGAAAAATGCTCTTCTAGATAATATAAGTGCTTTTTATCCACATAAGATAATTCACTGTTGTAGTGGGTTGTCTTTTATAAGATTTTTGTAGGAGGTAGTTCAATCAAGAGAATGTTCTTTTCCATGAGACAATGTTAATTGAAAGCAGTATACCTCCCAGTAGGTGACTTCTGTGAGTACTCGGACTACCTCTACAGTGCAGAGTTAGGTTTGCACTAGTGGTTGGTTTGAAAATCTGTCATAAAAGTGAACTGGAAAACTCAAATAAAAACTGAATTAATTCTAGACTTACGTTCTTGAAGACACCTATTGATCAGGCTTTCAGCATATGTGTTACAGAATTTTTTTTTAAACTTTTATTTTAAAAGTTGTTTTCCTTCCCACATCTATAAAAAATTATGTAATGCTTTTATCTCATTAAAAATATATCAGAATATACTATTTTGTGGTATCTCTAGTACCAAAAATTGCAAAGGTTTTTTTCCCTGAGATCTGACAATGATGTTTGACAAGAAATCTGCATTGAATGAGAAAGTGCCAGTAATATTATTTAGTAATGAAAAGGGATTGCAGAGGGATGAGTGGGTGCAAAAGGTGAGATATATTTGTGTACTAATCCTGCTGTGAGTGGTAGGAGTGAACACACAGCTCTGCAATTAACCACCTTGAAACCAGCTTTGAGATTACTGAATAAAAGAAGCCTGGACAACTACATATTTGAACATAGGAAATATATTTGTTGTAAGAAAAACAATGCATCAGGACCGTTGTTGCTGCACATTTTTCCAGCTTAACATAAGGTACAAAATAAGAAGAGATGGAGGTGGTGACTGTGACTACACTTTCAGTATCCAGCCTCAGGTACAAAAATTACTCTGTGCTGTACACAAGGCTAGGAACATGAGTTCATTTTGTTGTGTAAGATCTGAAGTGTGATCAAAGGGTAATTTCATGAAGATGTTTCCCCCCCCCAGCTGTAAAGAAAGTCATTGAGTGGTGACACAGAAGATGCTGAGAGGGCTAATGTTTGTGACTGTTGGCAGATGACAGCTATGGAACAATATTGGCCACAGCTGCTAAGGAAGACACAGGCCAAACCAGCTACCTTCTGATTAGACTGTCTTAAATCCAGATTTAGTATTTTGGAAAATCACTTCCTTTTCCTTGCACAACAGTTTTCTGTGGTTTGATGGGAGGCTTTCTCCTTTGGCAGTCAGTTTTGGGGGGTGGGGAAGCCAGGGCCATGACATGGGCAGGCATTCACCCCCTGTCCCCAGCCCCATGATGCTCAGCCAGGGGACTGACATGAGGCCCGATGGTGGCTGCAGGGATGAGGCCAGGACAGTGCCTGGCTGGGAAACCACATTGGTGGTTTGGGGCTGGGGAGGGAGCTGGCTGTGACGCGGAGCGATGGCTGAGCTTAAAGCAGCCTTGAGAGGGGGGAGGCCCTGTAGGGGCTCCTCACAGCCTGCTCCCACCCAGCTCCCTTCCAGCCATCAGGCCCAAGCCCTGCGGCTGCCTCTGGATAGGTCTGGTTAGGAACCCACAGCCAGACCCCCGGGGGGGGGTGGGGAGGTGACATGAGGCTGCAGAGGTCTAGGGTGACAGAGCAAATGCTTAATAGGACATGGCTCAATTTTTCTCTTGCTTACGTTACTCACTGAAGCTGGGGTGCTGCTAGGGACTCTCTGTCAGATTCTTGGTCTGATGGAGAAAGGCTGTTGCAGTGTGGCCACTGAAACAAAAGCCTTGGCACCTGCATTTCCTGAGGTAGGTAAAATGGTCTCCATATTTCTGAAACCACTACTTCATAGTAGACTTGCTATTTATCAGCCCATACCTAGTCTACTATATGGGGATGACCATCACACAGAATGATCTGGGTAAATTCCTGAAGCCTCCTGAACTCCTTGATTCCCTGGATATTAGTGAATTGAGTTTCAATCTGAGTTTGGAGTCATACGTGCCTTGGGGTAGAAGCTGATCCCATCCATTGCTACTGGCATATGCTTTAATCATAATGTATGGGCAGCATTTGTGACTGTTGATCATGTGGAACCATCTGGCATTATTAACTAATGCTGGGATATTTGTGGTCATTTGCTGATAGCATAGTGCTACTCTTGAATATTTCTCGCTGCTCTTAATAGGCAAGCCTTGAGCAATTGGCCATTTTTTAAAATCTCAAGCTCTCTCAAGTCTTTGTCTGTAAATATTTGATTATATTTGATACAATATATTAAAATCCATAGGAAATCTACAATAAAAGTACAACTGCAGGATTTTCAGTATAATGGTGATATTCAGTTGCATGTTTACCTTGCATAGAAGATCAGGCACACAGTAAATATCTCAGGTTTATTTTACAAAGTTTTTGAACAGGGTGAGGTTGAGATGGCTGAAGTCTGACTCCTACCGGTATGAATTGTGGGAGTCAACCAGAAGAGGTGACTCTGAATTCAGGTGATTAAATGAATCTACTACTTCAGCCTCCAGTATATGTTCCTGAAGTCATGTTGAATGGAGTGGTAATGTTGGTGTTGGACATAACAGAAAGCATGTTCCCATCCAATCTGTTAAAAGAATGCATGAAGGTTTTTTTGAAGTTGCCTGACTGGATTGATGAAGCTATCTCCAGGGACTTTTTCACCTACCTCATGTATAAGAATGAGTTTCTTGTTTACTGAACTTGTTTATTAAGCAGTAATACGAAGCAGTAGATAGTAAAGAGGGGTGTTCAGAAAAAACAGCATAGTAATTTAAACTCTAGTGAACTTGGCTTGTAAAGGAATGTTAACTGAGTGCATCCTACTGTCCTGATGTTTGGGTCTAATAGACAGTTCTGTGTTTCTCCATTTTTTTGTAAAAGAAGACAAGACAGTAGCTCTTCTTCCCCCACAGGTGAAGTTGGCCTTTCTCTATACACCTGTAGGTTTCTATGTAAATATATAAGCTTTTTATTTGTATTAAAAGAGTACTTTAATTAAAGGTCTTGCATGCGTATGCATGATTTATTATTATCTGGTATAAACATGTAAAACTGGATAGATTCATCTATGATGATGGTAAAAAAATTCCTGATTTTATTTGTGACCAATATTTCTGACTGATTTTGCTGCTAGATAAATGATTGTGTCTCAAAGCCACAGGTGGTCTTCCTCTCTTCTCTTTGATTTTACTCTATCATGATTTGCTACGATTTTCAGTCAGTGTTTTCTTTTGTCAAAAGTTCTCGTGGCATAAGTGAATCCAGGTACAGCTTTAACCTAACAGATATTCATTGTCCAAAAGAAGGCAGAAGTTCTGTTAATGGGCATTGGTATCAGGATGAATAGTGCTTTTCATTGTATATTTTTGCCATACTATTATGCCCTCCTAAAGCAGCACAGATCAAAGGAGGCTGTGTTGGTGAGACTGTAGAGCTTTCTGGTTTCAGGACTGCAGATGGGATCACAGCAAACAGTAGACTGTCATAGTCCTGCAGTTCCGCTGGTTGACAGTACATACCTACAGCACCAAAATCCTTGTGGTTCCCAACCAAACAGACATTTCACCAGCTATCTCTGGGTGACAGCTTCTTCACTGCAATGAAGAGTCTCTCAGAAGTTGCTGACAGGAACAGACTGTTAAACTATCAAGATATATCAAAGACATTTTCCTGCTTGTTTTCTTTATTCCCTATCTAACAGAACATACCTGACATCTGGCAATATCAAGTTGGCAATACTTCTACATTTGTTACTCCTTTTTTTTCTGCATATGCAATATTGATGCTGAGGAAAGTCAGTACTGCAGTTTTCCATTGAAAAGGCAGGGGGGTTTGTTGCAAATATTCTTATGTCTTTTCTTAGGATTCTGTGGGCAGATATATTCAGTGAAGTCTGTTTCTCTAATTGAACTGTGGCAGACTTTTATTGCTTTCAAAGATCTGTTTATAGAACTTAAGAGGAGTATCTGGTTATTAACCTCTCTGTCCTTCTGATGGCATCTGGGAAGCTAGGAGTACACCTTGTAATTCCTTTTCACGATAGCATAGGAACATACTGAATATCTGCCAGGAAAACTTCTAAGGTAAGTTCTGTTAGTGTTGATAATATATTTTGTCAGTAGTACAGCTGACTATGGGAGAAGTTAATGCACAGGTCAACACCCTGTATCAGATGAGATGGAACATCGCAGATAAGACTAGACTATACATGTGTGTCATTAGTTCATGTTGAAATGAAAGAGAAAATCCTTCACTCTAGAAGGCAAAATCTGCCCTGGAAACTCACACAATGCATTGTTTCCTGTATCTTTATGTCCCCCTCTTACCACCTTACTGGTTTGAATTGTCAGTGGCATTTCCTAAGTTCCCACGCACCCTTGAAGGATACTAGTAAATGTGAGGAAGTTTCCTGGTTAAGAGCACTCAGGAGCACAGATGTTCTACCCTGGTGACTGGATCCAATATCCGGCATCATTAACAGCCTGAGTGAGTCCCATTGCAAGTATAATAGAATTATAACCAGCCTTATAACTCACAGCGGGCTGGGACATTGATTTCCTACGGAATATTCAACATAGCTATCAGCTATGACAGAAATTGTCTATCAGCTCAAACGAGAAGCTTAATAGTGTTCCATCCCCTCTACCCAGTTCAGCCTTGGGCTCAGCAGGAGACTTCTATTTGTTTTTTTAAATTCTGCCTGTCCTAATCACAAATTATTTTTCCCAAATAATGGAAGGTGATATGGTGAAGCAAACATCCCAAGACCTGGCGTCCCACTGTATGCTCTGGATGGGAAAGGAAAGAAACTAATGTTAAGGAGGAGACCTTTGTAGGGGACTAGCCTTTCCCAGTCTGAGACATGCAAAGGAAAGTCCTTTAGAAGCTTTCAATGTGCAGAGGTAAATGAATGTCCTTGTGCTTCTTTTGGAGCAGATAGACCCTTACACCAGCTAAGAACACATACTGATATTCTTAATTCAATGCAAGATATTTTTAAGCATTGTAAGACATCATCCGCATACCATGTGCTTCTGAATACTTGGTGTGAGGCAGACTGCTGGCCTGTTTGTCTGTTCCTTAGGGTATTCTAAAGGATATTCTAGTATATCTAGTGGTGTATTCTTTAGACTGAAAAAGCTATTATAACTGCAGAAATGCAATGGATGAGGGATGGATAAAGCACCAAGAATGGAAACTCTTCTGAACAAAAGAGACATGCTTGTGTTTATAATGCTAAGGAGTAATAAAATTGTCTGAAATGAAAGCTTATTTGGCAGGAGGAAGTTAGGAGGCTCATTGCCTACAGATCATTAAAGATCCATCATTGAGGTTGTAAGCTCAGGTCATGCAATTTTTCAGAAAGACAGAATACAAGAGGGAAACAAAGCCTGGTAATATTCATTAGATGTGTATAATTAAAAGCGTAAAGTGAATGAATCTATTATGGCTTGCATTACAGCAGAGAAGGACTAATGGCCCAAATTGGAGATTAGCCTGAAGGAGTCTAAACTGTTGTAATTTACAGTTTACGTAAAATCTTCCCTGAAGGACTGGTCTGTCATTCATTTAGAAAGCTTTTATTCTAGCTGTGCAGAGGGGACCTTAATTCTGGACATGGAGCATCTTTGTTGGCTCTGAATTCCCCATAATGATGCCTGTGGCACAGAAGTCAGAATAGAAATTTCCGTATTGTTGCTATATGTCACCAATCTCCTGCTTCCTGCATCCTAGGCTAGGAAGTTGGGCTTGTGTTGGAGACAGTCCCAAAGGCTACTTGTGCTGCCTGGATCATCTAAAGGGCACAATATTGCTATTTGTCACTCTTGGAGATGATGAAACAATGAATGCTGAATTAAAGTTCAAATTAGTTTTTAATAGAAAGTGAAATGATCAATATCTACCAAGAAAACAGAATTGTGGTGGGAGAGATGGGACCTCTAGATCGCATTTTGGATTCAGGGCATTACTAGTATTGCTTTACTTCAGACTTAAAATTTTACACAATAATTATTTGTAACACTAAAAAAACCAAGCATCTGAAAGTTCCCAGTGGACTGAAATGAACTTGAGTGAAATATGAAGGAGTCAGCAATAAATATTCTAGTTCATATAAATACCTATTCAACATAAGAAACGATCCTGACTAAACACAATGTAAAATCACTAGACCAATTTAGACAAGAATAAAAGTCAACAACTATGAAAAGTGTAAGCAACAACAGAAAAGGACATAAATAATGAAAAGAATTTAAGCAAAATACTGAATGCTATAAAAAGTATGCATTAGCCATGCCAGGAGAACTAAAATTAGACCTATGGAAACACATATAGAAGACTTTTCTTAGGTAACAAAACAGAATTCACTGAAGAAAGAAATTAAAACATCAGATGAGGGGATTAGAAAAGAAGATGGAGGGAATGATAAAGCAGACAATTAACATGGATGCTTCTCCAGTGTATTTACTTGAGAGATCAGGAAAAATATGCCATCTGACACTATGTGTGTATGCAGTATTCGGAATGATTTTGTGACCAATGATGCAGAAGCATTTAGTGATTTAGCACAAACGAAAGCTATCAAGTCTCCAGAACTAGATGGAATTTCTTCTAAGATTTTATTAAGGAGGCTATGGAAGAAATATACAGGGCAGTGGAAAGCAGCATAGAACAGTTGTCAGGCTACAGCAGGTTAAGAGTAAAAACAGTAAAAAATATTGTGAAATTCATTTGTTGTCCTTATGCAGGTCTTAGTAAGGTAGATCTCAAATTGAACATCATAGTGGAGTTTTGTTTGAGTTTGGATGTCTAGTGGATTTGATCAGCGTCTGAAGCCATGATTTGCGTGCCAGAGGAGGACTCTAATCTGGTGGCTATAATGAAGCCTGAAGGTGGTTTCTCTGAGGTTCTCCTGCTGATATGACTCCATTGATACAAATAAATACATTTTCAGAGGACAAGAAAGGAGGAGAAATTGATTTAGCCAATACCTTGGCTTCATGCTGGCACAAATAAAAAAATCCATTTTCCATATAGCTTGGTAAGTTTAAAAGATTGATCAGAGCAAGAGTGAGAGGATAGAAAGGCTTGCTCTTCCGATGTATAGAGAAAGTAAGTAAAAGGGAACAAGCTGCATCAGTTCGCTTGAGTTGAGCAGACTGGACTGAGCTCTCATGCATTGAACTTGGAAAATGTTTGCTCTCTGTGTACAAAACACCTCATGAGGGAAGGTCTGCTTGTGCCCTAGGCTGTTCCTGTTCATTGGGTTAATGGAAAACTGCAAATGCCCTTCACTACACTAGATTTTAAACCCTAAATATGCAAAGCACTACCTCTGCTTTATGTCAGCTGCACATTTGTCTCCTCTGACAAATGATACAAAAGGAGAACATAGTCTGGGTTGTGGTGGTGTGTTTTGGTGTGGTTTTTTTTTCTCTCTCCAGTAGCTTGATCCTAGTAACTAATAAACAAGTACAGGTGTTGCTCATGTTACTTGATGTCTCCGGCTGGCCCTTTCAAAACTCCATAGTCTTCCTGCAGCTTTCATGACTCTGGCAGGTGTGTACTTTCTAACTGGAGTTTCAGGACCAAAAAGTTCAGGTATATCACTTGTTTTCACCTTTGTGACCACCTAATGTTTTTATTTTCATATACATATTTTCTTGCCAGTTTGAAGCTTACACCTTTTGGTTTGTTGCTACACACCCTCACTGGTAGAACAGAAAGAGCTGTTTTACAGAGGAGCTTGTTCAACACTGTCCAAAGTAAGTGTTTCTGCATACGCTTCTGTTAATTTGTTTTAATATTGACATGTGAAGAGTGTAATTAAGAAAATATGACACTATCCTATAATTGAGACTAGACAGTTATAAATCTGTTTTCCTGTCTTAATTCCATATGTTTTGTTGTTAATTCTGCTGAGTAAATATGTCATTGAGACAAGGTGTTGGAAACTTTCAGCTCATGTGTCACCCATCCAATTTTTAACAGAAAATATTAGCCTGGGAGTGATACTGCAGCAAGAAAGAACGTAGTTTAAATATCAGATCCGGGGCTGAATTTGCAGGTCAAACAGCTCCATGGAATCCTATTTTAAGTTCCAAATGCAGCAGATTTTTTCAGGACTTAAGAGGTAGTGCACAATTAGGCTTTTTATGTGGGCATTTTTCACAAGAAAGGCAGACTCTAGCATCTTCCATAATAAAACTGAGAAGGAATAAATGTTAAAGGGGACCTAAGCCTCTAAATTGCTTAATTTTGTATATGAGTTCCTTTTTTATATAAGGCCTGATCTCCCGCCTGGTTTTTTTTTGTCTTGTATCCTGGGAGTAAAAGAAAATTTTGAGGAAGTGGGATATTGCATACATTCATACAATATCTTTCATTTGGGGACTGTGACATTTCATTGTGGGCTGGCAAGAACTGTAGTAATACGTATTGCAGCTCAGATGGGGTGTCCTTAAGCTCATATAGAAGTGCTAAATATTTTCCAGGCACAATGTCTGAGATTGTCAGAATTTAACAAATGTTTCCTTGAGCAAGAGGCCAAGTGGGATGTTGAACTGTGCCAAGGCCCTAACTTTACGTACAACTCTAAACCTCTAGACACAATGGTCATGTATTTTCTCCTGAGGCAAAGCAGCATTATTTATAGATGAATGTTTTTTATTATTATAAAACTTTGATTTATGAATTTTAATATTAAACAAAACAGTGCTTTCAAGTGAATTGATCTTGAAACAAGAAAAGATGTTGTCATTTAACTGTATGTTTAATGGTATGCTACTTATAATTGTAATGATTGTTTGCCAAGCATAGTTTCAAATAAAGAAATGCACAGATGGTTTTCTTATTTAAGTGCGTTAAAATGCATACAGAATGTTTAGAAATGCAAATCCTTTAAATCAACTACTTGACAAAATCAGGCTTTGTTCCAAGTTGTTGTAATAGAGTCTCTTGCATATAAATAAAAGATTGTGTGGCAGAAAGAGAGAGAATAAGTCATCTGTAGAACAGCAGTCAAGAACTGGAGTCTGAAAAGTGCAAAACCACAGGGCTTTTATAGTACTGAGGAGTTAGAAGGTTGGAGAAGTAAATTGTCTGCAGTTATTTCTGTGGCTGATTGTACAGTAGCAGCAAGATTATGTTGATGCATTTGCCCCATTACAGTGACTTAGAGGGAATTTACTCTTTTTAATACCTCAGTGCCAGAAGCCAGCATTGCATTATTTTGATTTATAGCATTATTAGCACAGTTTATATTTCAGTGCCCCCTCTTAATCCTCCCATTTATAGTGTTATACCAGTTTCTCTTGGATTTCAGCAGTGTCTTCAGAAAGACAGTAGTTTTCCAAGGGAACAGATGTTCAACCAGTGCTGTGATTTATGATGATCAAAACATACAGACATACAGAGGCTCGTGGATAGGCGGCCCTGTGATGGAAAGCTTGGCACTTATTGTGCTGGAATTTTTTTTTTTTTTCCCCTGGGAAATTCAGAAGGGATCTGCAATTGGATCAGAGTCTCAGTAAAGATAAATCTGAAAGTGACTATCTCCCATGATGAAAAGGAGATTTGAGGAAGCCTATGAGGAAAGACTCAGGAAAACTTTGAGAAAATAGTAAGAAGTGGGAGAGTTGCTCTTGCCAGAAGGAGCAAAAGAGAGCTAGAAGACAACGAATATGAAATGGAGGATTTGATGAGGTTGGAGATAGGTTTGTGATCACCAAATTGACTTGTTTTTTACTGGCAAGCTCCATTTTTGTTGTACAGTATCTGTTCTTTCCTATGATTATAGAAGTCTAGGTCCATCTAGGAAAACTAAGGAGCAAGTAAGGAAATATTAGTGGAGTCAAACAAAAAGGGAGATTGGCCCAAACATGGTGTGAGAAACTGCAGTGGCTCTTGGGCCAGAGGGGTGTGGTTAGGTGTTTCAGGTCGATGAGACGCTTGACATGAAATGTCTGCAGTCCTGAAGTGGAACAATGGGTTATTTGCTAGCTCAGTGGCCTAGCTGTGAGGTTGGATTTGAGAAGGTTTCATTTTAATTTCCCTGTTTTTTCTTTATGGTTGAGTAGGTGGAATACTGAAGACAGCTCTTCAGGAGATACTAGTACACCTTTCAGGTGCCTCAGGCAGAGTAATGAATATTCTTTGCTGGTACTGCGAATGCAAAAAGTGGAATGGTATCAGAAATTCACGCAGTGAGGAAAGGCTTACATCAAAGACTATTTTGTAATACAAAGCAGATGAAATAGGGAAGAGATCTATCTAGCTGCAGCTACCAGTCTTCTAGTTGGATCATTTTGATCCTCCTGTTCTAGCTGGTGACCGTGATAATATTGGGTGTCAACCTTTTAGTGCTTTTGCAAGCAGTATAGCTAGTACTGTTTGCCTGAATATATGGGATCTAGAGACTAAGAAGCATGCTTGCCTTCTCTTTTGGTGACTCCTTAATAAAAGTTTTTTATATAGCCAGTAAAATTAATAATTTAATCTCTGACAGGGTAACTGTTGTATTGCTGCTGTCTGTATTTAATGCTAAAATAAAAGAAGATGCAGCATAAAGCTAATAAATTGCAACGCTGTTTACCAAATATGAGTAAATTGTAGCAAATTTCTTGTGATTTATACAGCCTTCAGAGGACAGGATTTACTCTATGTCCTCCAAAGGTCTGAGTTGTTGTATGGAATGACCAATAGTGTAATGAAATACTGATCTTGCTAAATTAGGTGTATGTTAGATAGGCTCAGGAAGAGTGAAGACAAGAACTGGCATTTTGTTCTATATTTGAGTTTTGTTGTATCTAGCTATAATAAATCAATATTGGTACAAATGAAAGTGTCATTTATTTCTGACTGATTGTATTTTATATCGTCTCTTCTCTCATGGAGTAAGGTTCAGAGGAATAGGAACAGAACAAAATCTTGACAGAATAAGCCTTTGTTTAAAAACATTGCACATGCCAGTGGTGCATGAACTTCTTTCCTTCCCACTGTGGGTGGGTGTGTGTTTCTGCTGGGAACAGAATTTTTTGTTCACAATAATATATGCATGTATTTTTGCATGCATACTTGAGCTTGGAAGCAGACTTCATAGGGATTACTTTTTTTTATTCTTTCAGGTTTTTGGCTCATCCAAGAAGCAGAGGTAATACCCTGTGAGGCCAGTGATGAAGGACAGATAACAAGTACTTAACTGTGAATAAAATACTCCTCAAATTGGAAGTGGAAAACCAGGTCTACTAAGTTGGACCAAAAGCTAGTTTCCCCCAGTACCCTGTTTCTAACAGTGGTCATAAACATCTTGTAGAGGAAGAGGAAGAGTAGGCAGGCATACTTCATTTAAGACTCCTCTAGACTGCTGACCTAGTTGTTATCTATATCTATTCAGTAGCTATCAATAATTTTCTTCTGTGAACTTGAGCCTGTGTATTCTCTCTCCAACATCCTGTGGCATGAAGAATTTCCTTTTTCTGTTGGATTTGAGCCTGACTTCTGGCTTCCTCTCAGTTCTTGTCCTCGGAGAGGGCATGAGCAGCCAGCCCACCCTAGCACCACAGTTCCTGCCACTTCTGATTGCAGAAAACTCTGTTGTTGCTTGTCTGATCTAAGGAGTCCAAATTTACTTCTTCCTCATCCAGAAGCCGTTCTGTACCTTGTAGCCCTTCTCTGAACCTTTCCGTTTTAACCTCAGATGTGAGTAGATGTATAGAGTAGCATAAAGGTATTCTCTCTGCTTGTGTCATAAGAGGACCAGCCTTTTAAAGGTTTAGTGTTTCATCACTAGCACAGCATAGTCTCTCTTTCTTGTATTTCTTGTACCTTGGTATTTCTGTGTGACGGTGTTTTGCTTCCACCAAGTTTCCAGCATGCTTATTCATTCTCGGCTAGATGTTCCTTTTCTGCTCTCTTATTTCTTAGATTTTTAGCACTGTATTAAAGCATGCATTTTGGTCCTCTTGGCATCCCATTTAAATGATACTCTGGCATTTCTTATATGACTATTTCCTATTCTTCATGAGTTAGAGAATTTGTATGGCTTTCTCTGTAAAAGATACACTCTTTTGTACACCTTAGCTTTTGCCCACTCTTCCGTTTAAAAGTTCACTTAAAACCTTTTTGTCTTTAAAGGCCAGCAGTCTGGTTCGCTTACAGTTCAAATTAAATCCATCCTTCCTCTTTGGCCTTCTTTTACTCCAGAAGCATTCCATCTGAATCATGGGGAATTAATTTCTGATATGAAATTTGTTTACAAAACCTATTCTCTGAATATGTTTAAACAAAAAGCAGGAGAAAAGGTTTTAAAAATGTAACAGGGTATGGAAATATGATATAAATTTTAAAAATGTTGTTACTAGTTTTAGCTATTTTGCATAAATTTCAAAATTAAAGAAGAAAATTATCCTTTATCTGACTAGTCTACAAAACCACTATTGTGACAAATTTTCAATGAGATCAAGACTGACTGTAATTGCATCTTCAGTTCTCTTAAGAAATATTTAAGAATATATAGGAGAAAAGGATTTACTGTGGTCTTTACTGCCATTTTCATTACACAAGGGATAGTCTTGTTCTCACGAAACATCCAAATAATATATTAGATAAAAATTCTGCCTTTTGAAGAAATACAGATTCTGACTATAAGAAGTATTTTAATTGCATTCAGTCCTGGCAGTACTGAAATAAAATTTCAGTAGATTGTTTCTGAAAAGCCGTCTTTTTATGGAAGAAGCCCATCTTGCATCAAAGCTAGTGGAAGCTCACCTGAGCCAACCACTCATCCAGTGTGCTAGACAGTGAGCTAGAGCATATAGAAAGTGTCTAAATGCTGTGCTAACCCTTTTCATGGTACCAATTTTTTGCTTGTTTAATGAATTCACAAAATTATATTGCGTCTTCACCTGTCAGACATTAATGATTAGTCTCTTGACTGTAAAAAAAAAAAAAAAAAAAAAAAAAAAAAGGCTGAAAATGAACCAGGTTTCAATATTTCTTTCACATCAACAGGATTCTTTACTTGGATTATTTTCATTGTCTAACCAAGTTATTACCAGGAAGCTAGTTTCCTGAGACTATAGATGACAGAGGAAAAAAAGCAAAACAAACCACCTCTTCTAGGTTATTAGTTAGATTAGGAATTTAACATTGTATGATTTACCCACTGAAGGCTACTTTGCTTGTCTACAGAGGGAGTGAAATGACTGCTGATGTTGGAAGTATAAAGCCAATAACTGTACATTTACAGTAGTTTTTGTGACTGAGATTTATGAGATTTTCTCAAGTTTTGTTGTTTGCCCTTCAGTCTGTATCTGTACTAATAATGACAATATTTGGAAAAGAAAAAATGACTGGATGTGGAGAGCGTTCAAAGTTAGGAAATATGCTTTTGTATGAAATGAGCACTTCTCTGTATGGAAATCAATTGCTGAGAGATAATAAACAAGGAAACCAATAACAAGGCTTTCTTTTTGCTTTTCAAAGGAGGGTTGCAATTAAAAAATAAATAATCTTTAATTTTATTATAGAATTACAATTAAAACAAATAATTTTATTTCTGTTAGGCTGGATTTATTAACATCTTGTTATCTTAATACATTCCAATTTCTCTGTAACAATTACTAGCTCTTGTCTGAAAAATCTTTCCTTTGGTAGGCTTTAGTGCACTTGGTTATTGAGGCATCTACAGGATTGTTGCTAGGTAAACAAAACATGGTCTCTGCTTGTTTTTTGAAAGAATTAATATAATGTGAGTGTATAAATGAAAATTAACACAAAGTGTAAGCATTCTTTATGTCACATGGTGATGTTCTTAGGAGAAACTAATTTAAACAAGACACTACAAATGTAAGGTACCATACACACTACATGTAAATTCTGAACAAAAAATACAATCTAAACTGACGATACATAATAAAATGTATAGAATTTCCATTCTGTTTGAGTAGTTCTGGTGACTGCAGCTTCTTATCCAGCTCTTACCAAGTCTTGCAAGGAACTTACTTGATTTATTTATTTTTTCTTTTATTCAGAACAGTGAAATCTGAGATTTCGAAAATGTGCAGCACAGCCCTACTCTTCAGTACTGCAAAAGAAAGTAAATAATTTATCTAAGAATCTGACATGTTGCCATATGTGACACATTCTGCTCTTTGACAGAATCAGCTGCTTTTCACATTTTGTTATAGAGGTAGAAAACTGATAGAAAGGAATCCTCAAAAATCTGTGCAGTTTACATATGTTATATTGCTTGGTGTGTGAGTGGTCGTAAGGGCATAACTTACAATACTCCTTTCAATGAGTGTTGGGAATTATAACTGAAAATTATTGTAATTTTGATTAGATATTTTCTCTCTCTCTCTCCTCTTAAGAAAACAGGCAGATTTCCCCCTCCACTGAACTTATTGCTCATTTCCCTTCTGATTCTCTTGGCTTTGGTATACAGTAAGTATATCCCAGAAGGTGAGATAGTTCAGCTGTAATAGTGTTTTTATTATCAAATCTACTTGCCATTGTTTCTCTGCAGTAATATTTGAAATAGGATATAATTTCACAAAGTAAATTAAGAGGTTGTTAAGGGTAGATAATATCCCCTTCATAGAGCTCCACTCCTTGCTGAAACCATAAAAATACTAACTGTATATTTTCTATCAAAGTATTCTGTTCTATGAACTGTATACAGAGTAATTGTTTTGGTTACTTCAGGCCCATAAGATCTAAAATCCTTATAATATTTGCATAAATTATGCCATTATAAGAATCATAAAGAGATTGCTTTTTTTTTTTAAAGAACAATATAGATGCAGTTGCTATTACTTGTCTTGCAGTTTTCATGTGAAAACATACTTTTTGATGAAAGGTATCTTGACCTTTCACTGTAATAATTTGACAATGGGAGCTAGGCTTTAATAAAAGTAATCGGATGACATGAGTTCATGGCAAATTTCCTAATTTAAAACATAGCTCTCGAGTTAGACTCGCCCAGTGGTGAGTAGAATATTTTGAGTGGCAATTAGTGACTAGTGAGTTTCCAACAAGATTACCATATGTTATCTGAGTCCTGGAAGTAGAGTCAATAACTAAGGTCCTGTTGTATTTACAATTGCTTGAGACTTTTCCCTTATGTAACATGAGCAGATGTTTCTCCTTTTTCCTGCTGAAGGATGAAGACAAGTAGTCTTGCTCGTTCTGAAGAGACTTGGAGGGGCTGGCAGGCAGAGGAGGAAAAAATGTAGATTCAGAAATTGCGGTGCACAAGACTTTTAATCCACTAAGAGAGTTGTTAGGTTTTCTTCATCTTTGTTGCTGCCCCTGGCAAAAAGATTACCCACAATTTCCATCAATGGAAAACTGATAAAAGACCCTGCCTTAGGTGGCTTGGAAGTGCTCGAGGTACTGCCCACTAGGCCTGTGAGGTCCACACAATGCACAGCAGCTCAGGTCTCATAAACAGAAAAACCCTATTAACATAGACTCAAATAATTAGTAGATTTACCAGATCATAGATCTATTAAGAGTTAAAGTATATTGTTATGGATGGAGTGTCATAGTGACACTCATCACCCACTAAGTGCCTCTGTGTCCTGCTCCCTTGTGCTATACAAGTGTGTCCAAAGGACAGCCCCTCATAAGAACCCAAGAGCAAACATGCACCTCAGATGCTTCACAGGCTCACTATTTGTCTATTCTTACAGAACAGTTTTAAAATTCAAAAGCCTTAAAATCTCTTTTTAAAAGCCACCCCTACTCAAACAGCTATGCCTACCTTCTTTGAGTTTATATCACAAATAATATCCACACAGCTGCCTTCTGCAATAAAGAAGATTTTTTCTGTTGACATAAGTAAGTTTTCCCTGGGCTGTAGTTCTATAGAATGTTCGTCTTACCTCTGAAGAAAAGCAGATATCCTTGAGTTTTTGGTGCTTATTTCTGAGCAAACTGGGTGTCAGCTGCCCCTGGATGATAGACAACTATGTAGATAAAGCATTAGTAAAACTCTTGTCAAAGAAAATACTGCAAGTAACTGAGAATTAAAATAATTTGTTTTGGCATTTACACTGCATTGCTCATCTGTAGTTTTCAAAGGCAGGTGAGTCATACCTATGTTTTACAGTAGAGAAATGGAGTCAGCACAAAGAAATCCCTCACATAAAAATCACAGAAAGATCATATGGACTGCATTAGAGACAGGATCTCTGTTCATCATAGGTGATTTCCCCATGGTCACTTGAGAAGCCTGGTACATAACCAGAGAGAACCCGTTGGTTCCCCACCTGATAATCTATTTTTGAACCTGCTGGAGAAGGGTATTGCCTATGGTTCCTTTATTTGAAAGTCATATAGATATGATATGCATATGTTTCTGTAGTAGCAATGTGTGAAGAGATTGTTGAAACGTGTGTGTACGTATGAGGTTCTTACAAAAGACCAGTAAGTATTGATAACGGGAATAATTAAGATGATATTGAATGACAAAAATAATGCTTTCTGTTCCTTGATGCAGATACGTCCCCAGAGAAACTACTTTCACAGTTCCTCATAATGAACTGGCAGTTGAAACTTCAGGTTTGGCCCAATACAAAACAAAAGTGGGCAAGTAAAAGAAGCCCAGTCTACTGGGAAATGAAGCAAAATGTTTAAGTAATTGAACAATTATTTACAAAAGAAAAAATACTTATTTTGTTCTGCCAAGTTGAGGATCCTCATGCTCTGGTGATACAATGTTTTCTAAAGGGCAAATGACGGAGGGAAACCAAAGCTGAACTAGTTTTATTCCTAATATTGTTTCTTGGAGTAATAACCAAACCTATTAGCCAGCAAACTTAGGGGGAAAACGTATGCAGAAAGAGATGATTCCACTGGGCCTTGTGTTTTACCTTATTACTTCCCTTACGTTACCAAGGTGTCTTTCATTGTTACCACTGATGGTTACTTGGAATGCAAATACATTGAAGGGATAAACATTGCCAGCTTTCCTAGGTAGGATACAGGTCTGCTCTCCCCAGATTTTCTTCCCTTGTAATTATTTTGTGTCCATGGTAATCATGTCATTCAGATTAACTATTGATCTACAATTCTATCTCCAAGCATTTTTCTTTATCCTGATAGCAGTAACTAATAGTAATGGGCAGGAGATCCTAGATACAGGATGCTATTTTGCACACCTGAAAAGTATTTCTTTTTTCTGCATTTGTGTGATGGCATGGGGAGAAAAAGCATTATGACTGGGTCACGATATTTTTAATGTTAAATCCTTGGCATTTTGTTGTTTTAGCAATGCCATCTATTCTCAAATGCCTAATGAATGTTCATTAAAGGTATATTTCTGTGTAATTCTATTTTCCAGCACGCTCTTTATCTCAATAAACAATTCTTCATCTTGTCTCTGGGCATTGGAGGTCCTGTCACACTGATGAAAGAAGCACCAATGATAGATGATGGGAATGCCACTCAGCAATTATTTGCATCTTTCATCTCTCATTAAATAAAAAGAAAAGTCTCATAGAAAGATTTGAATGTAGCTGCAACTGCCACATGTGATGTCTGTCAAAATATGATAAATTGACAGTTTTACCCTAGCCTTCTAGCTGTTTGGACTGAACAACTAGAGGAAGGCCTTGTTTTCTTATGAATTACCATAAAATTTAGGAGGTAAAATGTATTAACTGTAATCTCTTCTGAGGTTTAAGTGAAGGACAGTGTCAGAAGCATCTACTTGGCTTTTTAGCTTAAGAAGTACTGCTTTTCTTACTAATCTACTGAACTTCACATTGCAGTGGACTAGGTAGGAGAGTGTATGTGCTCACTTACTGCTTCTGGGTGCCTGAGGGGTGTGGGTTCAATGTTAGTTCACTTGCCTTTCCCCTAAATATTTTACCTTGTGACTGAGATTAATTTCCACTCTACGATAACCAGTTGTGGCCATTCTGTGGATAGTGGGAAATTCTTAGGCGTCTGGTTCTGCTGTGCTCTGCCCTACAAAGCTTCACTGAGTCTGAATTCTACTGATTTTTCTCAGGTCTTGCACAGAACACATTAGTAAGGAAAATGTATCCCCTACGGCTTGTAATTTCCCCCGCCAGTGTTAACATTTTGAATAGTTTCCTGAATTGCAGAAAACTCTGTAGTTGATTAATAATTAAATATTTTCAGGTGGAATCTTTGTTCACCCATGAGGTGTTCAGTCCTTAGAAATGTGTGACTTGCCTATTTCTCAAATATTGATTGAAAGTGTTTAGGAGGAGAAGTGAAGATAAATATCACAGACATTTGAAACTGCATAGGGAATTGCAGGCAGGGAAAATTAAACTTACAGATTACATACTTGATTGAGATGCTGGAGGCCCTTTTTAAGTCATTATGCTTTATCATTCTTCCATTTAGTGTAATTTATATTCTATCTCTTGAATCTGTGCAGATAGATTTATTAAGATACTGTATCTATTCTGAAATAGGTACATATTTATCTGCAGTAAAATTGCATTTGCCATATACTGTCGGAGGTACTTAATATAAATGACACAGTCTTTCTGATTTTGCATACAACCCAATCAATCTGCAGTGTTGCTGTGGTAATTACAAACTTGGAGGTGTCTTTTTTTTTTAATTCATTTTTTTTAATCATTTAAAAGAAGCTCATTCTTTAAAACTACTCTGTACAGAGCTTTCTGCAAAACAGAAGTGGAGAGGAGCCAGTAATTTCAGGTATGGCTAATTGTGGTTCGTAGTATAAATTTTTGGACAGATTAGTTTCTAATAAACAAACATGCAGCCTCATGTTGTTTGAATATCCTTTGCTAAGCTGGTAATCTATACCCTGTTTTAGTCTTAAGGTATCTAAAAGTGCAAACAGTAAGTCATCTCTGGCTAGTCTTGACTTCAAAGGGACGGAGAGCTCATCCAAACATACAGGATTCAGAATGTAGAAAAAGAATACTCTATCCTAACTCAGTCTATGGTGAAAATATCTTCTAGGGAATGTAGAGTCAGTGGAAACTCATGATCAATAGTAGAGTAGCTAATGACGTTGATGTTTTACTTTTGTCTTAAGGGACATTTAATAAAATATATGGAAAATACTTTAGGGAATCTGATACATCAGTGAGTTATGTATTCATTGCCACCTAAAGTAGGAAACGTGCTACTCATTGAGTCATCAGGCCCATTTCTCTTAACACATTGGAATTTCTGCACTGAAAAAGGAAGGCATACATTCAGTAATTGCCTCTTCCCTTTATTTGCAAGACCAGTCAAGAATCACACTAGTTGAGATACGCCCTGCTAAGCTTTCAGATTTTCATTAATGCTCTTGTATATGCACATCAAAAAGAGAAGGATCCATCCTTTAATTTCACCACTGTTAGTCTTGCAATGTATAAAACTATTTTATACGTTTTCTTAGAACTAAGAATCCTGAATGTGTCAACTCTGCCAATCCTGTCTCATTTTACTATATACAAATAGGTTATAGCACTAACAACTTGTTCTGCCTTTACAATGTTTATAGCTGCCAGTAACTGTTATGGTTTGGCTGGAAATATAACAGAGTCTCTTGACTAACATCATATTCCCCTAGTGTCAGCAGTTTTCTTCAAGATATCAAGGTAATCTGCATCATAAATATTTTTTTACTATCCTGATACAACTACTTCTTTAACAAGTCTCTTTCTTCTTATCTCACAGATGTTCAAACTGTAACAACAAACTTCAGACAGAAACTCTGTGAAAAGTTTCTAAAAATATATCACCCTCCTATTAACTTTTTCATCACTCATTTACTATTTCAGTAATGTCCTTTTATCATGCTAGTAGTGAACAAAGTCCCTTCTGGAAAATGGTTATCTGTTTATTAGCAGCTTGTTACCTTTATTTTCTATTAATCCTTTGTGTTTGTTAAAGTATCTCAGGGATAGAAAATAAAAGTTTATATCCAATTTCTGAAATATTTTTACCTACCTTTTCCTAGTCTTGAGTGAACTCTTGACAGTGATCTGAAATAGTGTTCAAATTCAGGATGTATATCTCTGGGTTCCTCTGTGATTATCTTGTATCTTCAATTTCTTCTTAAATATAGTTTAGACTAAAACTCTTCTCTTGTTTATAATGTCTGCAAAGTTGTGATTTAAGCCAATGCTAATTTTACAACAGCATAAATCTGAACAGCAAGATAATGGAAGATTAAAGAATCCTAGCTTTATAAAGTAAAACCAGATCCTGAACTGGTACAATGATTGCTAAATTGACTGGTAAACAGTATAAATTGTCACTTTGGGCACCTGTTGGGTTGAATACAATCTAAGATATTGATGGTCCTGTACCACAGATTTGAAATGCACCTTGAGATGTTATGGAGTCTCAGAGCAGTATCAACTATATCTCTGTTACTTTATGAATATAATTTACTTACCTAACTATCAAAAGGGTACGTTCTAATGCTTTACTAATTTTACTGTAACAATATGTAATTGGAAGGAGAGGATGCTTCAGTCTAAGTTCTTCTTGTCCCACGTACCCTGAAAACATAAGAAGTGCCTCACTGCATCAGAGAAATATTGTTTAGGGAGACTACATCAGCGTAGCTGCTTTCTGTGCCCTTGTACTTCACTAGCACCCAGACCTGTTAGTTTACATCCATAATTCTACAGTCCCTTGAAGGGTTGAGTCCTTTTGTTACCTGCTTATGGATCCATATATTTCTCTCCTTCTCTTTTTCAAAGTGCAGCTAACATCTGCCACCTCAGTCTCCTGTTGCAGCAAGTTCCAGAAGGTCACTGACTCTTGTGTAAAGTACTTATTTTTATTTGTTTTAAATGTCTCCTACTAGTTTAATCATATTTCCCCTGTTTCTGCAGGCTTTTATGGAAAAGTGTTGTGCATTTGCCTTATGACATGGATTATTACCTTTATGATATGGATGGTAATTTTCAACAGTTTTCTCCCCTTTTTCTGTAGTTGTTTGAATACTTCAGGAGTGTAATGACTTGTATATAATTCTGTCTTTCAACAATACAGATGCGATGCTTTTCCTTTTTCTGTGTTTTTTTGTTTGGTTGGTTTGGTTTGATTTTTTTTTTTTTTTTTTAGTAGTTTTGTTTTGGCTTTGGGAACAAGGCACTTCATACTTGGCCTGAAACAAAGCCTCCTTACTTGAAGCTATGCCAATGCTGAGTGAAGCAGAAGGGTCCTTCCATGCCTCTCACTTGTACTTCTGCCTCAGCCCATTTGCCTGGCTTGCCTTACACTGTTGATGTGTGCTCAGCTTGCAGTTTCCAAAGCATTCTCTGAAGACCTGCTGTCTTAACCACTTGCTGCTCATTCTATATGTGCAGGTGGTTATCCATCCCTAGTAACCCAAGTTAACCTACAGTTACTTGGTCTCTGTAAATTCCAGTGTACTTGTGATCCCCCTCGGTTTCCTGCCATGTGAAAGTTTAATGTACATAAGCTTTACATAGGCACATTCCACCATCCAGGTTGCAGCTGAAGTGCAGACCCTCACAGAGTCCCACTTAGTACTGCTGTCCTCTTTGACAGTAAACCATTTGTAACTAGTCTTCAGCTGCTTTGTGAAGCTTTATTCCCACATTCTAGAAATTTCATCAACCAACTTATTTTTCAGAAAGCCACTCTGAGGCAGTTTCAAAAGCTTTAGTTAAGATTTATGGTTTCTCCCCTGTCTGCAAAGCCTGTTACTCTGCAGTAGAAGTAGATAGTTTGGCTTGACATGAATTCTATATTTTTGTTAGTTATCACACATTTCTTTCTGTTTTCCAAATAGTCACAGATTGCTCCAGAATTTTCCCAGATTTATAAAACTGGATATATTTTATTCAATCAAATGATTACATATTTATGTTTTTAGTTAATTGCCCCAGAATCACAGGTGAGAACAAGTGTAAATTTCTCATCATTCCCAGGAAATTAGTCTGGTTTTTTGGATTTGCCTGCTGGTATCAGTATACCCACATAAAGGGAAGTTTAGGCACATGCAAGAACGTAGATTTAGTATTATTTTCCTGGCAGAAATACAGCACTATTCTTCAGTAGAACTTGTTTTAAATACACTGTGGTGTCAGCAGATCTGGGTAGCTCAAACTGTAGTCAAGTGTTGTCACAGGGACAAGGGCAGAAAGCAAAGACCTCAAATTTACTGGTAGTGATTTCCCACTTTTTTCCTCTTATTAGGAGGACGGAGGTGCATATTCGGAAACATACCTATGCCCCTGTTCTTAGCTGCTACTCCATCACACAACTACTGGTTTGGCAATAACTTTCCCATAACTGATATAAGACTGGAGTGAGGCGATGCTGGAGATGATTGTCCTGTGTTTTAAACAGAACAGCAAAATCACTGTCTGAATACCAGACTGGCACTGTTCTTTTTAAAGAGTTTGTTTTCCATATTAAGGGGAATGGATCCAAACAAACAACTGAATAAAAAAGGGAGTGAACATGATCTCACAAATGCTAAACAGAAACCTTAAGATGGAAAGTTCCATCCTATGAAGTGGAAATATATGCATGAATTTTTTATAGTTATACCACTTTTGTTCCAGTTCTCAAAATAAAGCCATTCAGTGCATTTGATGAGACTCTTGAAGCAAAAAGAAAGACAGGGAAAAGTGGAAAAATTCATGCTGAACATTATTTGTGTTATATAAAAAAAATATATTGTTACTGAGATTTTCTTCTAGTCTGGAGGCTAAAGAAAACAAGCAAGCAAACCTCAGACACCATGAAGGTCTTCAATCCTTTATCTTTTTTCAATTACATGTAATTTTTAGAAAGTGCTTCCCAAACACCAATGGCCGTGTTTCAAATAATAAATTCCTGGTTCCTTTTGTAATGCTGAAATAACATTGTCTATGTCATAATTTAGTTGTACAAAAATTCAATGTCAGATCTAACTGTGAGTTGATGTGATAAAGATTTGCTGAAAACAAACCAGCAGGTCAGCATAAGAAAGTAGAAACATCCCAGAACTTCAAGAAGATGATGGAAATCAATTGTAATAGAAATCAACTGAAATCAAGCTGTGAATGCTTAAATCTGCAGAAGTTTAATGAACTTGTAGTCTTTTGAGAAGTCCTGTCTGGAGTTGAGTGTAGAAAAGTAGACTGAAGTGTGCCTTCTCAGAAATTTTACCTTGTTTTGAGTGTATGTTTGGAAGGAGGCACACATCCTTTCTGGTTAGGCCAAAAAAGATTGCTCTAAGAGTATGTGGTTGCACAGTGGTTATTTGTGCTTCTCATATAAAGATCCGTTATTGTTGCCAGTTTGTGTAAGTGACTATTGTGATATCAGGACTCTCATCCTTGCAAATAAGAGTGAAGATTTCCTAAAAGCTTACAGAAGCAGAACAGAAAGAAAAGGAATAAAGAATATTTTTAAAAATCCTGATGAAAATACCTTGTCATTTCTGTAAGAAGTGTTTGCTTTTAAATAAAAAAATGTCTGAACTATCTAAAAATGATCATTGCTAAAAAGATTTCTACAAAACTGAACATTAGTTTGCAAATATATCTCTCTTTCTCTGACATTTCTCCTTTCCTCTTGCTAAAGGCTATATTACATTGGATTTTTTCCAGTGTGCTGTGTCGTCTTAGGTTTGCCTATCAGCTTCTTGCAACTCTTTCTGATACCAGTTGTGCCAAGATTTCAGTGCAGATCAACTCTGTGGCCACAGAGGTTTCTCCCCTGGTGATTTTTAACTGGCCTAGTTTTTATTATGGTGTGATTTTTAATTCTCTGAAGTCCAAATGTGATTCTGCTGGAGTAACTTGTTCTCTCTCTTGGATATTCACTTTCTGGTTTTGATGTCATACTTCTGTGTTGTCTAAGTGAAAATCTGTCAGGCATTTTAAGTGATGGCACCTTTCTTCCATAGAACCATAGAATAACTCAGGTTGGAAGGGACTTCAGAGGATCTCTAGTCCAACTTGTTCAAAGCAGGGTCACCTGTGAGGTCAGACCAAGTTGATCAGGGTTTTGCTCTCCCTTTCCTCATTGACACAATTATTTTCATAGATTTCAGTACTGTTTTATTATTTGTATTTTCCAGGCAATCTTAACCTAAGTTTTGGCTTCCAAATTTGAATATGCAGTATAATCATCCATAAAGCTCCTATTGTTCAAAAGGATTTTAGCTAGAAGATTAATTATTGATGGAGTGGTATCTTACATTGCACTGTTCGCTAGTTGTTTGATCACATAAGGTACTTCTAAGTGTGAGTTATCCCATGACTTGGATTGCTTTGCCTGTGCATAACAGGGAAATTGCAAAGTACCATGGTAAAGTGGCTGATATTTGAAATGTATGTGACTGCTCGAAAGCACAAAGTGAGACATAGGAATCAAAATTAGACACGTGAATGGGCACAAAAATCTCCTGGAGTATCCTATTTTATAATACTACACTGAAGAAATTTTGAGCTGTTTTTCACCAAGAAAGTTGTGCATGTTTAGTAAATGACAATTCCAACCATGAGTTAAATTGGTCATAGAACTCCCCGAAAAATTATAGCTGAAAGATGTACTGTTCTCAACAGAAGGGAGAAAGGGGGAAGAAACCTGACTCTCTAACCCAGTTGTCGGGTTATACCCAGTTGTTGGGATATTTGCTGGTGACAAAGGTCACATTTTTATATAAGTGAATGTTTAGCCTATAACAAGCACATCAGTTCAAGAGAAAATCACTGGTGGGGTGTTTCTCTCCTGGTCAGAAGGCTTTGATTTCATAACAGGAAAGGAACCAAATGTTTTGAAAATTTTCAGATAAAACTACCATCTACTCAATTCTATACCATGTAGCTCTAAAAGCTTGAAGAGGAAAAATTTTTATTTTGTCATCTTTAGCCATTGTGTTTGTTAGTTTCTGTTTCCTTTTCCGTCCATCTTTGAGACTGACTCCTTCATACAGCAAAGTTTTTAATTCCAAGCTATGTTACGAACCCCTTGAAATGGGTCTTGGTGATGAAAGTGCTGAGCAATGTTTGCAGCTTGCCAAAGTGGCACATCTGTCACTATAAAAGCTGTACCATAAAGTGGCAAAAAATACATAGTATGCTTTTTTAATGGTAAAACTAAGGCAAAGTGAGGGAGGGGAATTTGTAAAGTAAACCTGGCAAGATCTAATCCTGTTTGTGCAGTGTTTAATTTTCAGCTGTCTGATCTACATAACAAACCCGTTAGGAAGGTAATGAGAAAATAATTTATTTCTTAATAGCCCTCTACTAACATGAATTACAGTTACTGAAGGAGGTGTTAGCTCCTGCCCCTTTTAAAATGTGGGGTATTTTATTTATACAGGCCCTCCCTGGATCACCTGCAATATGTTATAATTATTGTTTAGTGGCATCACAGGGAGTAAACCTGTTAGAACTGAAATATGCTCATTCAATCTCTCTCCTCAAGTGGTGTCTCTTGATAACTCATTTCAAAATGGGAACTGACACCTCATCTCTTTGTCCCCTAATCAAATACTTTTCTTCTTTCATAGGCTGCTGTTCAGAGGATATTGCATCTTGCTGTAGTTTTGATGTCTTGCGAAGCCGGGTTACAGGTAAAGAGGTAGTTGAAGGTACAGAGGCTCAGTTTTGCCCTTATAAAAAGGCAAAGTCAATTTTGTTTGTATCAAATTGAGCTCAGTAGAGGTTGCGTGAGGGCAAATAAAACAGAACCGAAGTTTAGGTGCTTTCAGTTTTGGTTGCTGAAATGTTGAGGTGTTGATAAGAATAGTGATGGCTTGTACAAAAGATGAGACTTCTCACTGCAAGTTTGGAGAAACAAAAGAAGCTAATGAGGCTTCCTCTGGTGGTATTTTCTCCTTTACAACCTGATTTTCTGTAGCCCTGCTTCTTTTCTTACCCAAATTTAGCACCCCAAAATATGCATCCCAAGTTATCATTCCAACTTGAAAAATATTCACTAAAAATATCTTAAGTCTGGTGTAACTTTTTTAATGCAGGGAAATGGGCCTTTTGTTTTAAGTATGTAAATAGTCAGTCTGTATCAACCCCCTACAGCTGAAGTGCCTTAGTTAGGTGTGTAGTCACTGTAGGTTCTCTCTCTAGTCAATGAGGAGAGAGTGGCTCCTGATGAAGAGCATTTAGTCCTCTTCATATCTGAATTACCTTTGTGGACCTGCCTGCACCTACAGATGAGAGATAGAGTCCTGTTTCAGTAACCTCCCTAAAGAAGATGCATACAATATGATGAATTTGTGCAATGTTGCAGAACTGAGTGCAGAACTGTAATTACAGAGCAGAGGAAGGGGAGAAACATTTTTTTGCAGAACCAAATGTTAACCTGGAAAAAGAAGAACCCAAACTGAGCTAAAAAAAATTTCAGTGAGCATTTTCACAAGCGGTGGCTTAATCTCTTTTGAGGCGGTTTGATTCTGACTGTGTTTCAAAGATCTTGATGGTGATCAGTGTAGATACTAGATTGTTCCTTTTTGGTCATGTTTATAAATCTCTAAAAAGCAGAATAAGGAGTTGCTGATGTTGGAACAGTTATAACCTCTTCTGTGAGGACCTGTTCAATGCAGTAGTGAAAATTAGGTTTAGATTCTGCTCTGTTTGAAGCAGGTTTGTTTCTTTAGCTTTTCTTATTTCAAGGGGAAAAAATCAGGTCCTAAAGCAGCTTCAGTTGCCTTTTTTTTACCTTAATCTGTAAATGAAGAAAAACATTTTTAATTACTTTATTTGTTCTTTATGAAGTTAACTCTCATGAGGTTGAAAACAAACAACTTCTTCAGTGGCTGTTTAACCACAAAGCCCAGCGGGCTGGATTCAGTGTTAGCTGATGCTGATTGTATGTGACGCAAAGATTTGGGTTCTCACATCAGATATCTGGCTGATTTAGCATCCTTAAAAAAGGGTCTTCAGTAGGAGGAACTGTAGAGTAAGGCTGTGGAGGCTGTGCTAATTTGAGTGTATTCCCTGATTCTTCCCCAGTGGCAATGAAACTTGCTTTCATTCAGCAGAACTGGAGACTGCAAGGAAGTGCAGATTACACTTTGTGCTGCTAAGAAAAAAATAATTCTGTTCTCTTTAAACTGGCTGAAATAAGAGAGGATCTGAGCAATCTGATCTCATAGCTTTGAGCAGGAGGTTAGACTAACGACCTCCTAAAGTCCCTTCCAACCTGAATTTATCTATGATTCTTAAGGAAAATCCTGCATAACCTGGGGAGATGATTGGTGGGAAAAAGAATATTCTTAAAATTTCTGCGCAGTTAATATCTTGCAAACAAAATTTTCTCAACATTGTCAGTTAAATGTAGTTTTAATAGTGTATGGTACCTTTCATCATTAAACATACATTTTTTGGCTTTTATGGAGTGGTACTAGTTGTTTCAATCAAAAGCGTCCATGTTTTTTAGCATGCACATCTTTCACGTATCTCATAAGGGTTCCATGAAACTTAACAACTACTGCTCCTTTGAAAAAAAAAAAAATCAAAAACCAAAAAACCCACCATGGAAATGTTCAGTGTCTTGGTTACAATAGTATGCTTTTTCATTAAAGTCTTTTTCTACTCTGAGGACCACAGAAATTGCTGGTCACTCTCCTGCTGCATGGAGTTTTAAGATACGTGAAGAAACCACACATTTTGTGGTGCAAGTTCTGAGAGGTAGTTTGCACAGGATGAAGTATTACAGGGAATTAGTTTAGCAGAGTACTGAATCCCATATTCAGCTCTGTTGTGGATAATGCATTGCCTCTGGCAGCAGCTAGGCTTTTTCTTAGTAGCTCAAGGAGTAACATCTTCAGAGCAAATTGCTCCTAATTTATACATGCACACATAACAGCAGGTATTCTGTTTCGGTTTCAAGCATCTCTGCATCCCTGGGCAATGAAATTACTTCCCCCCCCCCCCCCATTTTTTTTA
>NW_010972439.1:3636038-3649708 GCF_000737465.1 Haliaeetus leucocephalus | reverse complement strand
AAATTGTGCCCCCCCCCCCCCCCCCAATTCTTTTAAAAGGAAGACAAATGACCTGATTCAGAACTGAGAGTCTTCTCTGCATTTGTGTAAGTGGCTTTATATGTATTCAAGCATGCTCCAGAAACCATTGATGGTTAGCTCATTCATTATATTGATTGACAGTGATACATCAGGAAAAGCATCTATCTGACCGCTTTGTCAAGAGAGGTACTGTCTGTACGCTGCTGTCTATGTGTATCTTGGCATTTTGGCACAATATCTAAATCACTAATGAATGAAATGCTATTCTAACGAGCACAGTAGTATTGGTTCTGACAAAGCATTTTAAAACAAATAGAGGATCACAGAACCTCAGCTCAAGGAGGGAGGGTATTGTCCCAAGTATTGTCTGCAGAAGTATTCTTTCTCTTTTTGCTTGCTGCCCCGCAGCTTCTCTCTGGTATTTCTTTTTATTTTAAAACCTCTTGAGAAACAATGCTAACATTTGTCTTTTTTTCCTTTTTTTTTTTTTTTTTTAAAGTTTTAAGTATTTATGAAACTAGAAGCCTTTCAGTGCTTCCTGTTTGTTAAGGTTACTGTTTCGCTTTGTTTTTCCAGTAGGAACTATAAATCAATCAGGAGCTGTTCTCAGAATCATAGGATTTCAGGTGGGTGTTAAGCAGATGATGTTGTTCAGGATGGTTAGTACTGTAGGGAAACCAGTTTGAAAAGCAAGCTTGTCAATGTGAGGACTTGCAAAATCATTTGTGGAGGTATACAATTAATAAGATAGAGTGATTAGTCTATTTACTGGCTTGAGAAAATGAGGCAAAGCGGCTTCCAGAAGATAATTTAATTTCACTGAAATCTAGAATTGCGCAGCTTCACCATTCATTAGGAAAAAACATCATGGTATTATTTATGAAAGCTGTGGTAGCAAAATAGAGTGCTTTACGTTGGGCAATTGAGCAAAACAATAATTGACAATTTAAGTCGAGGCCAAGTAAAATTGCAAGCAATAAGTGATTTGCATGGAAGTGTAGAATCACAGAAAGTAACTCCATTTATTCAGAGATCTGAACTATGGTGATCTCTTTATGAAATCTGCAGGACATCTTGGTGCATAGTCAATTGAAGTTATGAACTGTATACTCACATTTCCATTCATGTTAAGAATGATACTTGCCATGAACATCAGAGATCTCATAGGACTGCATGTCAGCTGCTTTTGAAACATCATTCAATGTTAGTAAGTCTCTTTCTCGTACAGTACGATGTGATAAATCTGTGGCAGTTCAAGAAAGTAATAACAGCTAACAACCCGGAGAAATACAGCGTTGATGTAGATCAATATATGTTACTTGCCTGTACTTGTAAGTCAAATTTTAGAAGGCTAAGTGTGCAGCTTCTGGATTTATCTGCATATGCTGTTGTTGTGTTGTTGCTTATTCATTAAAAAAATTGCAGAATGTGGGTGAAAAACGTTTGATTTGCACTCAGCTTTGAGGAAGGAAGTATTCAAAAATAAAAGAGCAAGTGCTCTGCAAATGCGATTTTGTACACAGGATTGTAATTTCAAAAGCTGCCAATGAGAGTAATCAAACCCTTCAGATGAAGGTTGAATTTAATAATAGGCCATAGTTTAAATGATTCTTAATGTATTCATTTCCTAAATGGGAAGATGATCTTTTTTTGGAGCCACTTGTGGATTATTTTTGGAACAACTTTTTCTGACTTAATAATTTTTTTTGCAATAGCTATGTAAAATTCTGTATTCATCCTTCTAATATTAGTTAAGGGCAACAAAATTAAAACAGAGGAGAAAGTTAAGCCATTTAATATCAGCCATGTATTTCTTCTGTTCACTAAGGTGTGTGTTGGGCAACAGCTCAGTTGCTTCTCCAGACAGTAGGTAGCTATAAAGCAAAGGTCAATAAAGACATTGAAGTGCTGGTGCTTGTCCAAAGAAGGCCAATGAAGCTGGCGAAGGGTCTAAAGCACAAGTCTTATGAGGAGCGACTGAGGGAACTGGGGTGGTTTACTCTGGAGAAAAGGAGGCTCAGGGGAGATCTTATTGTTCTCTACAACTACCTGAAAGGAGGTTGTAGCGAGGTGGGTGTTGGTCTCTTCTCCCAAGTAACAAGTGATAGGACAAGAGGAAATGGCCTCAAGTTGCGCCAGGGGAGGTTTAGTTTGGATATTGGGAAAAATTTCATCACCAGAAGGGCTGTCAAGCATTGGAACAGGCTGCCCAGGGAAGTGGTTGAGTCACCATCCCTGAAGGTATTTAAAAGATGTGTACTTGTGGTCCTAGTGACATTTTTGAGTGGTGAACTTGGCAGTGCTACGTTAACAGTTGGACTTGATGATCTTAAAGGTCCTTTTCAACCTAAATGATTCTATGATTAGAACTGGCAAGTTTAGGCCTGGTAGTGAAACACTGGCAGCCCAGATTCCTTGCCTCCAATGGTGAATTCAGGCGATACCCTTAGCTGGAGTGATTTGACATAGCTTTACTGCATAATTCTGTTGAAACCTTATGATGCATTATTTGCAACTGACATTTTCCATAAGTTTAAGCTTTGCCTGTAAACAGTATGAGGTTTCCACAGCACCTGATGAGTCCGTCCTTGGAAAGTGTTAATTCAAGTAAAGTTCAGAGCCTTATGATACGTTTTATAGCCTGGGTAAATACTGTTGTGCTGCAAACTGTTGGAAAAGAGTCTTCTACTTCCCGATTATGGGCAAGGCACAAGCTTAAAGCCACAAGCATATTATTCTAAGCTTGGGATTCAAAGCCCGTATTCAAAGAAGAATTGACTGAAGTTACAGAATGTAATTCAGAAAAAGGCCTTTGAAATATCTGAGCCAGGGACCCAAACTCGATTTTAGATGCAGACCACATAATAAACATACAGCTAAAATGAACATGCACTAGATAGATGACAACCTACCTGCTTTTAACTAAAACTCAAGTCACAATATTCTCAGAATGGTCAGGAGAATTTCATTGTAAGATATTAAAGTTTTATAAGTTCCATCACTACAAGAACTACTTTGGAGTAACATGCAAAAGTTACCACAGAATTGTTTCATAAATAATTGCTTTCATTTTGGTAGCCTCTTACTAGCATTTCAATAACAGTAAAAAAGAAAGATAGCTTGTATCAATTAATCATACACCAGTCAACTGTCACATAAATCAAATATCAAATGCAAACCTCCAACTTCAGAGTTCTCTTTAAGTAGCAAATACAGTTGACATTGACATCTGTTCCTCTGTGATTTATTTAGGTTTCATTAATTTTAATTATATTTATTATGCTCTATGAGCAGTTTAAATAAATGCTGAACAATGAATATAACAAATTATTAATGTCACTGTCATAATTCAAAGACATCTGGAAATGTGCGTACATTTGTTCTTTCAATTTTCATGCTGTATTGTAAAAATGTAGATTATGCTAAGTGTTCCTTTGGGAATTATTAATTAGTCAAAATTTCATCAGTAGTAATGAAGTTAAAAGTCTCTAATTGTATGAGTAGTTTGGGATGATTACATTATACTAAAAATGCAGTGGATCGTAGAGAGCGAAAGGAGGGACTCCAATTGTTAGCTTAGAGTAAAATACTGAGCAACAGAATACTTGATTTCTAATCATGGCTCTTGACGTGTAATCGCTATACACTGTTTTGAGAGGGTGATGTTTGTTTTTCTACTTTTGGCTCTGTCAAAGGAGTAAATATCTACCTTAGAAGGGTATCGAGATGCTTTAATGCTTGCCATTTTACTAATTATTGACAGCACTCATGCATGCAGAAGGCAAAATTGACAAAGTATGCATGAAAACTTGAAAAATAATATATGATGGGAAGGTAGATCTCAAGCATTAGCTGTGTTTTAACCTGTGAAAATATAAGCTAGCAGAAGAAGTGGTGTCATCTTTATTCTAGGAAAATGCTTAGTTTAAGTTTGTAAGCATAGTCTTCACAATGCAAATACGCTAGTTTAAGCAATGTAATCTATTGTTAACTGGAAATCCTTTGGCTGAGTGGTGATTTGTGAGTGTCTGAACACCTGTAACATACCTTTTCTGTTTAGATGCTTAAATACAGATTTGTTTAGGCTTGATTCTTGCATTTTAAAAATTAGGCTTGTGTGGGTGACACTCTAAATAAAATTTCAGTAGTCTCATGACTTAAGGTTTTTATGGGCATTATCTGGTAGTGCCTACGCTATTGTATCTCAAAGAATTAAATTATTAGCTTTTGTTGTAATAGCTACTGAATATGCTGTTTGCCGTAAATGAAAGGTCATTCACATATAAATGTGACATAAGGGGTATTTTTGCCTATTCAAACTTTTTTAGCCCATCAGCTGAATCACTAGAGTGGTTTTAATTTAAATGTATCTGTACTCTGTACCACCTACCTCTAGGAAAAAAATTAGCCATAATCAATACATAGGTGACAGATAAGATATATGACAGTACAAAAGAGAATTTAAGGAGAAGTGGTCACAAAAGGGAAGTAAAAACAATAAATGTTTTTGTAGCTAACTCGGAATATTTTCATGCAATTAAAATTGTGCTTGCTGTTTAAAGGGAGATTGATTCTGCACGCACAATTTTAAATAGTGAACTAAAGAAAAAAGCAAGGAGCGAAGCAATTCCAAGATTGTCCAAGTCTTTTATACGAAGTCAGGGTGTTTCTTTCATTTGGATTGAAACAAAAAAAATAGTTTTGAATTGATTTTCTGGAAAACCTGAAGAAACATTACAGAAACAAATTCTTATCTCTAGTTTTGGAGGGACTTATCTTCAAGTCGTCTTAGTTACTCAAAGAAATGGCTGTGAAGAGTACAAGATTCGGTGCTTGTATTTTGGAGAATTGGAGGTGTATTGATAAAATGCTATTTCACTACAAAATTAATGTTATTATGTAATAGACCATGTTTCTTATGTTTTAATATGCAAAGGAGTTGATGTCACATAGCTTTCATGGAATACAAGTCATATCCAGATCATTAAGAAATATGCAAACATTCACAAAAATGGTGGAGAAATTTTTTATTTGATGCAAGTTATTTCTAATAAAACTAAAATTTGATATGAATAATCTGACTTTCAATGAAGTATAGATTACATTGAACCCAGATATATGACTAGATGGAGCTGCATTTTAGTGACAGATGACATTTCTGAAGCATTTTGGGAACGTACAAGATGAAAGTTACCATGATATGTCTGGGACCATTATTAAAGTATTATTTGAAGCATGGCTTAAGAAAAAGGTAATATTCTAGTATATTCATATTAGGCAGAAGAATGACAGGTAAAAGGTATTAGTCGTGCACTTTATAGTGTCATTCGTGTACATTGGCTTATTCAGTAGCTGTATAAAGTCATGGCTACTGTGTTCTCCCACAGGGAACTGACTTCCAAGTCAAACTCACACTCTGAGCAATTTGCTCGCCTTTCTAAACAAGCCAAAGAAGGCTTTTACCCCCCCACAGTTTACATCTGTAAATGCTTTTATAAGTCTGAGAGAGTGCGAGTACCCCAGGTTAGTTCTACCACTGCTGCTTAAGATTTCCACTGCAGAAGTTGAAAGAACTCAACTTCACGGGCCATTTGCATCAAAAGGAGATGGTGTGACATCTTCCTCAAATAAGGATACCAGACAATGATTTTATAGAGAGAAGGACTTCAGTAATTCATGAAACGTCAGGTGCTTCTATACTAGTTAAGAATGAAAAACATGTTCCTGTTTTTGTTGTTTGGGGGTGGTGGCGTTGGGTTTGGTTTGGGGGATTTTTTTGGTGGTTTTTTGTTTGTTTTTTTAAAGAAGTTAAAATATTAAGAGCTATGTAATATTATGCACAATGTCCATAACCAAGAGGTAGTCATAGTAACTGCTGTAGTGAATCCCCTCACTACTCCCAGTTTCTGTTCCTATTGAACTCTCTCTGAGAAAGCAGACCAGTTCTCCAGCTTGTCTCATGTTGACTTCAGCGGAGGTATATTTATTATATGATTTGAGTATCTGGCCATATATATTTTGTTCTTAGCCCATATTTAGACTTGCTAAGACTACAAGGAAAGTGTATATGCATATTTTGAGCATATGTGCGTTATATATTGAGAGAGAGTTTGCTGTATATAGGCCTGGCCTGCTTTTGATTTAAATACTACTTAGACAATGTAGAGTTCTTCAGTGCAGCAAAAGAGTAGGAAGGGAGTTTTTTGTCAGGAAGCTTATTCAACCTGAAAAGGGGGGGAGGTAGCTAAAAAAAGCAGTCTCCGTTTCACTGTGTAGATCTATTTCATGTTGAAACTCTGTTACGCACCACCTCCTGTGTAATGCCAGGTTTATCTTGTGAACTTTACGTCTTTTCCTCTCTTCACTCTGTTTCCAATTTGTTTGTTTGTTTACCCTTTGTTGTTGTGGTACCTACTGGATTTCAAGATGAGATTGCTTTTTATCCATAGAGGTGGTCTCCACAGATTAATCCAAACACAAGAACATTTTGTGAAGCTTCTGAACAATTGAAATCTCAGAGTTTCAGAGGTGGAGTTTGGATGAACGCACATCTTCACCACTGTTGTTGCTGCAACTGTTACAGTTGCATATAAAGAAAAGATTTTTCCCATTAGGGTTTCAGAAAGGAAAGGCCACAAGCTTCACTTTGAATTGACACTGAAAAGTCTATCTGTTGGGAGATACAGTACAATATGCATTTGCTAGACGTTAATAAGTTGTGCCAAGCTTTCAATTTGAATGGAGGCTCTGCTCTCTGTAAACAAAGAGAAACAAAATCAGTTTTCCAAATGAACTGCAAGAGGTATAGAAATTCCTATATGTATGTTCTTAAAAAAAAGAAAGAAAACATGAAAGAGAAAGAGATAAAAAAAGACCCACCAATGAGAAGGGCATTTCAGTAAACATTCTTGCTCACTGTTACAGCTGTGCTTTTTGTTTTATGGGGAATTTTGCTATTTCAGGGTTTTTCTTCCCCACTTCAAGTATGAATTTTAGGTAGTGTAGTTTTTTGTTTTTTTTTTTTTTTTTCCTGGAAAAATGTATATAGGAAATTAAACATGAGCTAATGAAACATTTCCAAACAGCTGTGGTCACTATAAGCCTAATCACAATCCTAACTGGCAAGCTGAGCTACTTAAATCATTCTAGTTACTTGCACCAGGGCAGAGAAGGGTGAGCCCACTGATGTTAGGGGGGAATTGTGCAGGAATCAGGTTAAAAAATTTCAAATTAACTTAAAAACCCTGATTTTTAAAATTTAAAGCTGATCTTAGCTAGAATCTTGCATAAGCTTATGTGGCAAGAGAATCAGTTTTAAATGCTGCTACTTTAATTATTTCACACTTTCTGCATAGTCTGATCCAAGTATTTTTCCACTCTCTGGTATGCATTTTAATGTCTTTTAACTTCTTTGGAAAAGAGTGGGCTTTGAAATAACTGCCTGTTCTGCCTAACTAAGTCTCCCATGAGATCTCATCATCCATTGTTAAATTTCTTGTTTTCTTAAATTTACTGGTAGAAGCTTTATTTGACTTTTTTTACTATCACAGTAAATTACTTTAAAGATAAAATGTATTAAAGGTACAAAGTCCATTGAAGAGGTGTTTAAATCAGGGTCAGTGTATAATCTGTCTATAAATCTGTAACGACTACTTACAGATTTATTTTCTCATGAATTCCCTATGCCTCAGGTCCCACAAGTTAAGCATCTTGCCCAAGGTCACACCCAAACTTGTTGATGGAATCAGAAATTAAAAGCTTGTATTTAAATTAATGTTGATTTTTTCAGAAATAAATTAAATCTCTTTCAGAGACTTTAGAGCTTTGATGCATATACAGATTGTTGTGGGGGTACAAATTAGCTGGCATCACCTGCTCTGCAAAGCCTACCTAAGTGTACATTCTTGCCCAGCAGCATCCTGCAGATCACCTGAGGAAATGTATACATCTTTCACTAAAACGTAAAATTACCTCAATATACCTTGTATTTTCTATGGGAGCCGCAGACCAAGCCCGTGCCCAAAGGACAGACCTTGGGTGTTGCTGCTATGGGGTAACTTGCTAGTCTGTGGGACTTTCTTTGGGTGTCCAAACATTTAGTGATATGATATATGCCTGGGTTAGTGCGGGAAGAGAGAACTTCTTGTACTTACTGGTTTGTCTGGTCTGTGTGTGGCTTTTCAAACTACAGAACAAAAGGTGGACCAATTTCTGTCTTTGAGACATTGTTATTGGCAGTCTTCTATTCATGAGAGTTTCTCAAGGAGTGTTATGAAAATAGCCTGTTAAGGAGTAATGAGAACAGAATGAGATGCCTCTAGTCATCCACGTTAGGTTTGATCAGAGATATAAATAAATATTACCATAAATAAATATATGGTAAAAAAAAAAACAAAACCAAAAACAACAACAAAAAAACCCAAAAAACCAAAAAACAAACCACTTGAAGATAAATAGTTTGACAGTTTTATTCATTAAATGCTTTGTGGGGAATAGTAGTTTCAACTTACTTTCCTTAAACACCAAATACTACAACAAACAAAACCAATTCCAGTTAGAATTCGCTAACTGTTTATTAGATATTTTCTTGAAAAACTAAAGAAATTGGGGAATTATGGTAGGTTTTTAAATGTTACTGAAATTTGGTTGAAAAATTTCTGTCTGATGAGCTGGGATAGTGAGAATCGTAAAATGATAGAACATCCCAGGTTGGAAGGGACCTTGAAAGATCATCTGATTCAACCTTTCATGGGAAAGGGAGTCTAGATGAGATTATCTAGCACCCTTTCCAATCACATCTTGAAAATGTCCAGTGATGGGGACTCCACCACATCACTGGGGTCATTGCTCCAGTGGATGATTGTTCTCACTGTAAAAAATTTCTTTCTTACATCAAGATGAAACCTCTCCTTGTGCAACTTGTACCTATTGTCCCTTGTCTGCTCCCTGTGGCTCCTTGTGAAGGAAGAGAGTGCTTCTGTCCTCTTTGTAGCTGCCCTTTAATTACTCGAATACTGTGATGAGTTTTCCAAGGTTTTGTCTGCCTATCTCTTGATGTGTTTTTATTTTTCAGTAAAAATGCCTAGATATAAAGCCAAACTTTTATGTGTTGTTAATATCCCAGTTATTAGTCATTATGTATCTAACCTTTCTCCTGTAGAAAAAAAGGGGTAGTTTGCTGTTGGCACTGAAGTGCAGCAGACTGGGCCCACAGCTGCTAAGTCAAGGTGCTTGGTGTGCAGTATCTTCTTTCCACTACTGCTTGGGTGAGTATTGTCACATTACGATTTTTGGAATGTTTTTCTCTGAACAAACTCTTAATTCAGATAAGCCCCGCTTTGCACAGCTATCAATATGAAACTTAACTGCTTTCATGTCTCTTCATTATTGGGCTTAAGTTCTTCTGAGAGGTCTTTTGGTAGAGCTGTTCTCAATTACAAGTTGCCTAATAAAGCCTCAGAGGATCTGAATTTTGCCTGATACAGAATTTTGTAACCTGGAGTTTGTGCAGGATTTTTTGAGACATTTAAATCTGTGGCTTCAGTTGAACTATTTCTTGAGATATGTCCAATAGGACATTAGAAGAATGCAGAAGAGACATCTGCACAATACCTCCACCTGGAAGCCAGACTTCAACAGGCTGGACATTAAAGCCTTCTTCCATACTATCCAGATAAATCTAGATTATAGAGGACACTAACTGCATTTTAAGGAAAACTTGACCACAATACAGTTTAGCTGGAGGCTTGTCTTTATGAGGGGTCTCAGTAAAATATATTGAAGATTTTTTTTTTTTTTTACTTGAATAGTTAATTTGTACTAAGTTCCTCTACAAATGTCTTCAGTCAGAACTAGGCTTCAGTATATTGCCATTGCCTACATTAATTCTTACTTAGAGTATTCATATGTGTGTAACTTGATTGAAATAGTCTACATACTTTGCAGTAAGTCTTACTTTAGGTAATCTCAATTAAGTTTTTGAAACCTTTCTATATGCAGGGACTTCAACTTACTTCCACAGTGATAACTTACTACATTAATTTTGAATGTTTCTTTCTATCTATCTGTCTGTCTAACCAATTGAGCGTTCTTAATTTCAGATAACTTCTCTGAATGTGTAGCATAGACAAATCCTCATCTGTGGTTGAGGCAGTTTTCAAGGGCAAAAGTGTTTCTCCTGTCAGGAATTCACCATTAATGTTAGAGCAGCTCTTTCTTAATATGCAAAAGATTACTTCTTAATATGGAATTAATTTACTGCTGTGGTACACTGAGAAAGTATTTAGGTTAGTATATTAAATGTGATCAAATACTATAATAATTTTTAATTCTTTATTAATTGTTCCTATGGAAATTAAAAATAAGGTCTTTTTTAAACTTGTTTTTAAGTGCTACTTCCAAATATATGGATTACTCTTAAATTCAGAGCTACCGTCCTTACTGAAAATTCAATGACGCAGCTCCTATTAACATAAATATAGCTTCCTATAGGAATAATCTCTCCCTTCCCAGAGTATGAAGACCAACAATACTCTGATGTCTCAAGGTTCTGGGTAAAAAGCAAGTGTCTAGATGAAAACCTGTTGGATATATTTTCCATCTTGACATTGCCCAAGACAGTATACTTAAATTTAGAAAAATACAGAAATACAAAGATCATAAATATTGAAACAGTGTGGTTATACCAAACAAAATTTGCAATGAGGCATATGTAGATGCAGAATTAATTTCTGCCCATGGTTGATGACCTCACGACAATCATTCATAGCTGTCCTATGCTCTGTCATTCAGAAGTTGTACATAAGGTCATCAGTAATGACTAGAAATGAATAATGTATTTACAATCACTTCATTCAATATCCTTTGTCCTGTACGCACATCTTCTTGAAAAGAAGTTTCCCAATAAGGTCAGGACCTTATGAAAGACATATAGCATTCATAAACACTTAAGTAGATATTTAGACAACCACGTTTTTAGGAATAATTCTTGCGTATGTTTGTTAATATTAGTTTAGTTATGTTCATGATGGGGCAGATACAGAGAGCACTGATCAGTAGAAAGTCCTATGCTGATTTCAACAAGCTTTGAGCTGAGCTTAATATCGGTATTTTAGCACTTGGCTGCTTAGCTGAATAGGGTAGGTGTAGGATTGGAGACAGCTAAGGAATCCACTTGGTCTTCTGTCAATGGGTTGAAAAGTAATGGGTAGATTCTTTCACTGAGACACCATCTGCTCAACTAAAAAATCAAAAAAGAAAGGCAGACCTTCATGATTTTGCTCTCATCAGTCAGCACCTTCCTCCTCACCTCCCCCAGCCCCAAGCCCCCTCTCAGAAAAAAGTGACACGCAGGAAGGAAGAGGGTCCCCAGTAGCTAAATGTCCTTGCTGACTGCAGAGTCGGGTTGGGTGGATTTATCCAAGGATGACACGCCACAGAAGGAGTTACTGATCAGGGAGGGTAGATTTAGATTGTGCAGAGTTTGAAAGTTTGCTCATCACATACTTGTTAGAATTTTTTCTTGCCTCATCTCTGACCTTCTCTATTCCCAAGGGTTGCATTATAACAACATTTTCTTTCTTTCAGTATGATTTACATTCAGTGAACTGACACAGCACCAATTTTGCTTTCGTACTGCTATAGCAAAAAAATTCTACTGAAGAGCTTAGTGTGACTTAACAGTCTCTCAGTTGCCTCATTGTACACCATCTCTAAATTGTCTCTCTAGTCCAACAACAAGTACAATAAGTGGACATTAAGGACAGAAGAGTCATCTGTAATCTCTGCCTACCTGCTAATAATGAATGTTCTTTATATGCAGGTAGATGCCAGACTTCAGTTTCTTTTGAGTGGAGTTCTGGGGGGGGAGAAAGGGAGCGTTGGCATATACCTAATTCTAAGCAATATAATAAGTATTGAAAATGTCATCTTAATTCCTTTCAGAAGGTTTGTCACTATCTTAAAAAGAATTTGTACAGGGCCAACACACTTACTAAAATTTGTAAGGTCTTAACTTACCTGGCTATGTCACCACCTGATAGGCTGTTTTTATCTGTCTCCACTTCTACAATCTCATTCTTACATGAAGATGGGTTATTTTTGAATGTGGTAAATAGAAAAATGATGTCAAATTGAATTCTCTGTCCTTTGTTTACCTTATTCTTTGTCAATCACCTTATCCATGTTACACATCCAAAGCTGCCTTCTTTTGTTCCACTTATTTTTATTGTATGTATACACACACCTCCCCCCACACACCCATGAACACACAGATATAGTCTTGACACATAGCACTGACAAGCCCCTTGATTACCACATACAGATAAACAGATGTGACGCTGAATATGTCATAGCTCCTCTGTTCAAATACTTCTTTAGCTTCAATGCCAAGATAAAATAAATTTTGCCTTTTTATTTTCCCCAGTCTCATTATATGTGCAAGTGGCTTGAAGTATGAAATCTTTTCATTTCTTAGTCATAGAAACTCCTTTTTTCCGCCATAATGACATGTTTTGTTGTTGGGTTTTTTTTCTGAACTCATTTGAAAGGTATGAAGGTAGAAAATATTCAGAAGTTGAAAGTAGTGTTAACCCCCCAATATTATAAAAGGGTATTACAGAAAGGAAATGGTTCTCAGCCATGGCCTAAGTCATTGATAAAGCCAGCCTTCCTAAATGTAAGCCTTCCCCAGAGCTTAGTGAGTGTGAATATGGTCTTAAAGTACTGGTATCTTCACCTTACTAAAGTTAATGGGAACTTTGGCATTGACTTTAATGGGAACATAGTTTAAAAATAATTATTTAGGTTATACTATTTCTGCACACACACCCCTCAGTATTAGAAGCTGTGCCTAACACTGATGGGCATCCTGGAAGGACTGCTAAGTGATTAAATACAGGGAATGATGTCCTTTGAAAATAGCCTTACATTACTATAGACAAAGATGTACAACAATGCAGTGAAGTAAGTTTTATATCTTTTTACCTCTAGATAAAGTTAGCTGGGGTTTATTTCTAAAATGTTTGCTGAATTCTGGAATATTCTGTTTTATTCTCTTTCTACTACAGGGGAAGTCTTGCTTCTTTTGCTGACATTGTCACCAGACACATTCCCTGCTGGCCAGCTTTCTGTATCATTTACCACTGCTGCAGATGTTTTGTTGCCTAGGTAACATATTCCATTCATTTCCACTTTTGTTCTAAAACCCCCAAAGTCCCTCTGTAGTATATATCTGTGTCCCTGGAGGTGGGCTGAGCTTGTTGTCTGTTTGATTAAAGGGACCAGGAGTCAGCTAGTCCTGAGGTGAAACTGAAGTTTTTTTTTTTTTTTTTCTTTTTTTTTTTTTTTGAAGTGAGCTAACCAAACCCACCAAAATGCTACTAATTATTAAAAGTTGGCTTATTTTAGGACATAAACGTGCTACTGAAACAAAATAACTCTTGAAATAGAGAGGCTAAATGAAGCTGTGAAAAGAAATCCTCTCCAGGCCCATAGTGTCCAGGCAGGATGACTTTATTCTGCAGCCTTCTGTTGTAGTCCAGTGTTTTCCCTGTTTTCCTGAGTTGAACCAGTCCTTGCTGTCCTATACAGGGTCCATGTGGTGGGTTGACCCTGCCTGGACATCAGGTGCCCATCAAAACTGCTCTATC
>NW_010972439.1:3566549-3635187 GCF_000737465.1 Haliaeetus leucocephalus | reverse complement strand
CTTCTTAAATACGTTATTCCAGAGGTGCTATTACTGTTGCTGATGGGCTTGGCCTTGGCCAGCAGCAGGTCTGCCCCAGAGCCGGCTGGCGTTCGCTCCGTCAGACATGGAGTAAACTTTGAGTAGCTTCTCACAGAAGCCACCCCTGTAGTCCCTCTGTAATGAAAACCTTGTCACACAAACCCAGTACAGTCCATTGCAGAGAATCCCCTTTCAACACCTACTTCAGAAAGTACACAGGTAGACATGATGTATATTTATGGTCACGATCTGTTTTTGTTGACCCTGTGCTGCAAAACCTGTGTACTGGACTCATGCCTGCTGCTTCCATCGTTATACTCTGATTTCTCAGGGCTTCAAAATGTTATCTGCATTCTTGATAGTAGAAATAGATATCCTTGAATTGCTAGAGGGGAATTGCAGCTTATCTGCTCTGCCATGTATGCAGTAGCGTTTTTGTCAGAGCTGTTGGCAATAAGTTATGAAGTGGTGAGAAAATGTCTAAAAGATTCTCTTCTAAGCACAGATACTCTTCTTACGCTATGTTGTTTTAGGGTTTAGTAAGAAAATAATGGGTAGAAATGTCTCTTTTATGCAGGTTTATTTCCCACTTTCTCTGTGCACTCTGAAATAAAAGGTGGGACAAATATTTTCAGTAACAAATAGAGTAAACTTGAGAAGCTGTTTTCCTATCCTGGATGAATGTTTGAGATATAAAAGTAAAGTCTTACTCAGAAGAGAGGGAAAGAGAAGCAAAACAGAATTCAAATCAAAGCTGAAAGAAAAATAAGTAATGATGTGTACATACAATTAAGTTTAAAAATTAATCAGGACATTTTGTGAAGACTTAATTTCCTTATAGGTCTCTAACAAAGTAAAAGAACAAAAAACACTGAATGACAGGTCTTTTTGACCTTCCATGTTCATTTTATTAATATTCAAAACAGGCAATTTGACAGTCATGGGAACTTTTTTCTGAAAAAAATTCAAAATCAGAAATGCAACGTAACTCAGCTTTTTCTTTTAATATAGCCCTTTTTCTATCTGTGTTGTTAGAAACATTTGCTTCCAAATCCTATGTTGCATGTGATAGAGGGAACACCTTATGTATCTGCCCCCAAACTCTATCTTCTATTTCTGCTTTGGACTCCAGCTGCACAAAATATAGCTACATTTGAGATTTTGGAAAAAAACAAAACAAAACAAAACCAAAAAAAACCCCCAAAAAGTCAAAGGTTTGATAGAAATACTATTAAGGACTTGGATATGCCCTTACAATGCAGGTGAGCACTCTTTTTTAATTATTATTATTATTATTTATTTTTATGTTTTCTGTCATGCACCCGAAGATGAAAGATGAGATCTTTATTCTACTATTTGTCTTGCACTGTAGCTGTATATTTCATTGGAGATTTTGCTACAGTGATATCAAGGTTACAGAAAAGTTGAGAAGTTTTTTACCTTTAAAACATCGCTTTCCTTTCTTAGACTCTATATCCAGGACTTGTATCTTTTCATAACATTTGAGTAATTATTTGTGTATATAGGAGGCTTAAACAAAGTGTTCCAATACTCCTTTATTGCAAGCAAATAGGTAGTGCTCCAAACTCATTGGTGACCAACAACTCAGCAATAATGAATTAATGTGCCTACACAAATGAGAACGGTGTAACTGCAGTTACATTCTGGTTTTTTTGTCTCTGAAGATTTACTTTAACCATTGAAAAAATAGCTAAAAACCAGTTTTAGGATAATGCCAAATACTGTGATGTATTGTCTGTGTTATTGTTATTATCCTTTAAATAATCCTCTTTTATTTTCTTACACATTGCATATCACGTATTTTATCACAACATAATAATTTCATATTAATTGGAGTATAATCTGTAATTTGAAAAGCCGGTTCTCTTTGTAACAGAAAGCCTTTGGATTTTTGTATGAGAACAGTAAAAAATTAGTATTACTTTAGGACACTAATAGGGCAAAGCAGGAAGACTACACTGTTGTATTTTAAGTTCCTTTTTCTTGCGCCTCAGTGAGTGTATTGCTGATGGTAGTTGTATAAATTAGGTAAGAGCTAGGTTAAAAAGGTGAAATTTTGACATGAATTCTGGTTATGTTGACTTTAGGGTCCTCTGATTCTTACCACCCATCTTGAAGTACCATGAAGGAGCTTGATTTTCAGACATGCTCAGCACATTGTAAAATCAAAATCTCTTATCACTTATCGCCCTGATAGCAAGGCACACAAAGTCCTTAATTTTGAAACTCTTGGCCACTATGTCAGAATTTCCCTCGTGTTTGAGATCCGAGGATCTTCATTCAGACTCAGTATCATGAACTAGTGCAGTTCAGCTAAACTGCTTGTTAGATGCCTACAGGAAATTTGTCCTATTTCTGTAACGTGTACCTACGGAGATACTACCAGTATATTTCACCTGGCTAAAGTGCATGTTATTTTTCTTCAGAAAATTGTGTTGAGTTTCTGTCAAAAGCACGAAAATTACTAGTTTTTTGACTAATTGACCCCACAGCCTCGCTTTTGTCCCCTCCTCCAGCAGGCTGTGGAGCAGGTAGGGCAGCACTGCTGGCAGGGCTACAGGATGAGGAGGACGCCAGCACCACCTTCCCTCCAGTGGGGGTAAAGCCACCACGTGGATAGCGTTATTCCCTCCAGAGAGAAATAAAGAGAGAGGTAGTGACTGGGTGCATACAGGTAGATGTTAGTCATCACATCCCTCGCCCTTTGGCATGTTAAATGGTATGCCGCCTTAAAGTCAGCATACACCTGCCTAATGCACATGGGACCTATTCCCACCCCGGCTCTATGGCCACTACTGTCAGCAGCAGTAGAAAAAAGGGTGTTATTTACTGACATTTCTGGAAGTGCTCATTGCAGGTTGTGCCAAGCCTGCCAGTGCTGCTTCGTGAAATGCTGTGGCAAATGCTGTACAACAGACCAGAACTGTTGTTGAGAGGAATTAGTCTGTCAGCACGGTTTAGCGCTCACGAATTGCTAATGGATTTTGTGCATGTGTTATCTCAAGCTCCAGTACTGCTGGTTTTGTGTGAATGTACTTCTGGAAAATGATGTTGTTATAACTAATAGATCTATGTCATGTATATGATTGGGAAGCAGATTTGTTTCTGATTTCCTTTGGGTTTGTTTTCCTTTTATTCCAGGTGGCACGAGGTCCCAGATCCTCATTTTCCAAATCCTTTTTGTTCTTCAGTTCTTTCTTTGTATGTAAGGGCAGTATTTATTTTATGTTTTTCACCCATGCAGCTCTGTACTAGGTAGTCCATAGGTAGACTGAACCATGTACCCTATGGTGGCAGACAACAGAGGATGCTTAAGGAAGAGTATGAGAACAGGGCCTGCCTAGATCCTTCCCCATTACCTTCTCAGCTTTCAGTTTATGTTCTAAATAGAGAACACAGAGGATGTCTGGAAGAAGGATCCATCACCATTAGTTTTCCACAGGCAATGACAAAATGAGGAATAAGTTGATGGGTAACTTCACCCAGGCATCCATACCAATAACTGGAACCATTTCTCTTAGGCCTTGCCCAAGAAGCAGAAAAATATCACTGTCAGAGAATATCTGACATTCACGTGAAAAAGTCTTTTCTTGTGCCTAAAGTCACTCGTATGTTAGACTTGGGACTAGATTCAGGATTGAATCCTGTATTCTAACTTGGAGCAATAACATTTACTTAAAAAGTCAAGGAAACTATAGAGTCAGTTCCTAAACTGGGAACTACCTAATGCTTGTCACCAGGTGGAAGGCTGTGCCAAGAAGATCTGGGCATGTTCATAGGGCTTAAATTAGCATAACAGCAGCTTTAAATGTGCGAAACAAGGGCACTGCAAACCCTGGGCTACTGTGCATAGAGTTTCCTGGGCAATCCAAATGGCGATTAAGTAAGTTTTATATGTAAGATTTTATGAAAAGTGGCAATACTTTTATAGGTGTTAAATTATTAATCCCTATACTATTTATGGTAATATTTTTATCCTAATTAACCTATTTAGTATTAATGAGGATGTACTATGTGAGATGAAAGTCCTATTAATTTTGTAGTTAAAAAGGCATTCAATTTTTATGCTGCAGCATCAGGACGTGGACATGATAGTGTCACAAAAGTGATAGACACAGTGGAAATACTACTTCAGCACGTGACAATAAGGAAAAAGTCTCTCCTTTTCAAACCTTTGAGCCTCAGTTGATGTCAGGCATAGCATCACCAGCAGAATTTTGTAAATTTACATCAGTCAGAAGCCTGCTATTGACAGTATTGAAATTCTAAAAGCATGATGCTTCTTTTTTTCATTTTTCTACCTCTCTGCCCTTTTTGGCCTCTATCTTGCTTTTCCTCTCAGGGGATCTTCAACCTGTGAAAGCAATAGCCACATTTTCGTAATAATAATGTCTCATGTTACAGTACCGAGCGTGTGTTATTCAATAGAACCTGGGGCTATAGTCAAGAATTGATTTTTTTTTTTTTTTTTTTGCACCCCCTGCCCTCGTAGAAATCCCTAGTGCTGTGGATGGGGATTTTTACTGAAAAATTCATTGCTTGACCTGCACTTTGATTTGACTCAGAGCTGCACACCTTACAGTTATTGCATTCCAGTGCAAAGGAGCATTGATTTTTTTATTTTTATCTTTTTTTTTTTTTTTTTTTAGCAAGTAACCTCTGCCTTGATAGACATGTAAAAATGAAGAATACATTCCTCATGACTCATTTCCAAAAATAATTGATAGGCCTGCCTGGCTAAATAATAAGTCCAATGTTAGGAGTAAGAGAGTCATGTGTTATGCATTTCTAACATAGCATGATGAGGAAGCATTGGTAATGCTGTTCTAGAGGAGCAAGGCCTGAGGTCCTCTCACTCTGATGCCCATTCTTCATGATCTCTTCGAAAACCCTAATCTCTTTGCTTAATAGCTGACCTCTTTTTTTTCTTGTCCTGTAGGGAAGTTTTCAATCACCATCAATTTACTTTCCCATTTACAACTTAAACCAACAATACTGTCCAGTGACATGAAACTTTTCCTGGATTGCTTCAGAAAGCCTAGAAAACGTGTGATCTATGTCCCACCTCTGTTGTTTCCCGAGATTGGCCATTTCTCCAAAGGCCAGAGCAGAAGTAGGTATGACTTACTCACCAAGCTTTTGGTAAGTGACACCATTCCAATTATTTTTCATTTGTTTTTACCAAAAGTTAACCATTGTGTTATGGAATTCAAATTTATTAAAACCTCAGCCTAGGCGATCTGTGTTCAAGATCAGTGCAGCTACATAAATGCTTTTCTTGTTGCTCAGGCTTATCAAAACGGAGGGGAGGATTTTGTTTTGTTTTTATATAAAACTACTCATTCTTGGTGGGCAATGCTACAGAGGTAATTTATTCATATCTGTTATAAAATATGCCTGCAATAATTTTTAGAATATTAATTTTTCTATCTCTAATGCTAAATGAAAAACACAGTTAAGACCCTCAGTTTAGCATCTCATCAGTCTAATACAATTTTTCTATGTCTATTTCAGTACCAGCATTATAAATAATCTTTTTTTAAAGTATATACACAAACTCATATATATTTACATTAATATATGAGTTGTCTGGTGAATGCTAAAGCAGTTTAGAGATTATTTTTTTAAGCAAGTGTAGGCATACAGCTGCAACAATATTGTGTTACTTATCTGCATTTTATACAAAGAGCTTGTATACACACAAATTTATGTTCCAAGTCTATGACTGAATTTACATACAAAAAGCTGAAAGAGCTTAAGATGAAAGAGTGACAGGAATTACTACTTTATTTCAAGGACAAGTGAGTATCTATTAAAAGCACTAAAATGTTGTGGGTTTTTTTAAATAAATATTTTGATAGTTTCTTTTGCTTCTAAAGAAAACCTAAGCAAAAACACGGGAGCTTAGCTAGAATTCTGTCATCAGTGAAAAATATTTTCTGTCTTACACTGAAGGTTGAACACACTGATTTTTTCTTTATGTCCTATGAGCTTAATCCTTGCTAATTTAGAAAAAAGATCAAGCACACTTACCTGGAAGTGGTATGCATTGGCTGTGTTAAATCAAACCAAATCACACTGTTTGAATGGGAATATTGCAGCAGTACAGCAGGGAACGGGTGGTCTCAGATATGACTGCACGCTAAATGTAAGTACCTTTTAATTATTTTTTTTCCCCTTTTTCTAATGTTTTATTGCTATGATGCTTAAACAGGACTTGGAGAAGCTTAGACTATTCCAGCCCCTTTCTATCCCATGCAGTCACTTCAGAGATCACCAGACTCTGTGTGAGCACTGGCTAGTTTTCTTGCTTGTGTTGTTCCTGCTGGAAGGGCTTCAGCAACATCACCAGCAAATGGCCAGGTCCTCAGCCAGCCCTGAATTGCCCAAAGCGATGTGTTGAGGGAAGATTCAGCGAGCTGCAAAAGGTCACCTAGGGTTTTCTTATGATACTTTTATCCTAGTGAAATTTCCATGAAGTACTGAACCTACTCTGTTCTCTATACTCTAAGTGCAGCGTTTCTAAACCATAATCACCGTTCTTGGCTTCAAAAGTCTACAACCTAGTTTTATAGAGCATGGGCAGGCGAGTACATTTATAGCTATTTGTTGGTGTATGTAAGACTGCCCCGAGCTACTCAGATAGCTGGCAGAATGACACAGCAATTTTTGCCTCTGAAGCCTCCACTCTTAAATGTAACAGTTGCCTTCTTATGTTTGCAAGGCACAAGGAATTAATTGAATGAAAATGTTGATCAAAATAATTTAACAAAGGAGCCATTGTTTTTGTACTTAATCTGTGAAAGAATTCACATTCTTTCAACAGCATCAGGAACTATCTTCTATAAAGCTTGACTGTCAAGACCGTGTATCATCACAAAGTAAATCAGAGCATGTTATCTCCTGTTTTGAGAGATAATTGCTGAGGAAAAATGTGATTTCTTTCTTTATGTCATTTTGCTGGTTTTGGTCATATAGCAGTTACAGTTACAGATCATAACTTTATACCCTGCATGTGTTAGGAGGAAAACAGTTACAAAGTGTATCCACTTGGTATATTTCTGTAGCCAAATTATTTTGTATGGGGCATGCTGCTGGTGTCGCAAGCCCCAAAATCAGCACAGATGGGCTGAGATGGCTAAACAAATCCTTTAATGTACTCTTTCTGTGGATGGGGTTATTTCTTGAACTGGCATCTGTGCATGGGATTCAGACTGGAAAAGAGACGCTCCCTTCCCTGTTCTGCTGGACTGTCTGGGGTTGGGACTTCGGTCACAGTGTACAGGAGTAAGGATAAGCCTGTGAGGAAAGGTGAGCTGGGTCTTACTCTTTCTAAGGGGCAAGAAGGAAGCACGTCCAAGCTATCCATGTCAGGTTATATCAGGTATCTAACTCTGGTGTAATTAATTACCTATACAGTAAACGGAGAGATGAGGTGTCTCTTAGAGATTATTTGGAGCCATGAGTTAGATGGCTACATGCAGGTGGTATATACCCTGCTCAGAGACCTGTTCTGGGTTGTGGGGCCTCCTGGGGTTGCTCCAAAAGCAATGCAAATTTTGGTTGCTACCAACCAAGTGCCTCAATGGTGCAATACTTGATTTTTTTTCTGCTGAGCAATCAGTTTTATTCCACAAAGCAACTGAAGCACATCCAGCCAAAACAATTTCCCATTAAGTAAAAAATGTGTAACAAACAATTTAAAAGAAGTAGTTCACTGCAGGTTTGTTTTTAGACCTCCTGCACTTCTATTCCAAGGTCTTTTCCTGTTAATTTAACTAATTTGCCATTTAGGAGAGAGGAAGGAGAGGGTGATTCTTGAAGCATCAACTTTTCTAAAAAGTTATGTCTGCAGTTGATTTTTTGCTCCCTAAACCAAAAAAATGATGCCATCTTGGGATAATAAAAAGCCATTTCCAGAAATATATTCTAGAAATTATTTTTCTTCTGTTACAGATGAAACAGAACAAATTACAACCCATAGTGGATCTAGATGCTGGTGTCTATTTAAGAACCGGCGGGATTAGATCTTTTACCCTGCTTGATCATCCCCCACACTCATTCCCTCGCTCCCCCCTAGGCTATATTCCCAGGTCTTGAGTTTCCTTCCCCACAGAGGTCACTCCATGAAGGTCAGGCAGAAAGTCGTGCCAGTTGATGCTGTGCTGCTGCTCACAGTCATCAGTCCTGGGTGTTAGTGGCCAAGGTCCCTGGGTACTCATTGGCATTCATTACCACCCAACAGCCTGACTTCCAGGATCTTCCTCCTCTTCTGGGGTCTTTCCTGCAGGCAGGGTCTACAACTGCATCCTTCCAAGACTACTTCCTCTTTTTGAGAACCCTTCTTTTTCACACCTGCTCTTCTTTCCAGAACCCAAGCCCCTGGTTTCCCAATCTAAATAGTCCCTGTGCAGAAGCACAATATGTGATCAGCCTCCCAATGAGGCTTGTCAACTGGCAGACTGGGGTCATGCTACTTCTCTTTCATCCAGGTGCTATGAATGTTTGCAATCAACCCATACTGGCAGCAGCTAGCAAGCAGCAGACTTCAAAAGTTCAGTCTCAGGCATTCACCCACATCCATGCAATAATCTGTTACTTGTCAGCATTACCACCTTAAATTTTTTTTCACCTTAAAACACCTCCTAACAGCAATGATCCTAAAATGCTATTGTTTTATGCTGCCATTTCAGTTTGGGGCCTACTTCCTTGTGAAGGCCGAGGTCAACCATAGATGCTTATTAATGATAAACTGAGAAGTCAAAGGGATTGAGTAAGAAATTCCATTCCGATGTGCTCTTTTCCTCCCTCCTTTGCTACTTTAAGGTAAGAGTCAGTCATGCTGATCTGTGTGTGTCTTCCTTTAACTGCACCTGATAAAGAATAATCCAGTTAAAACTTATATCATTGTAGTCTTTTAATATTTTATGGACTACTCCAAAGCAAGTGGTATGAGTACTGGAATTTGTCAGGCTATGTGTGAAAACAGAAGTTCATTTAATGACAAGAACTTTCAGTCTGCTGCAAATAGTGTTTCATCACAATGAAGCAAATGTTTTCATTTTAGAAGCAGTTCACGTAGCTCTGAAAGGAGATTTATATACTTATTAATATAGTTAAATTATTAATATTGTAAATATAGAATACTGTATTTAATAATATGGCTGCTGATATTTATGCTGATCAATAGCTTTCTTCCTGTCTTTATCAAAAAGATATCAAAGTAAGTTAGTTATTTGCTAAATCTAACACCAATGCCAAATGAGAGGAAAATATTATTGGAGAAATAGAATATTGTACTGCAGCAAATAGCAACAGAGAGCTAACGAGATAAAGTGGAGCTGAAACTACAGAGAGGATGAAAAGTTGTCAGCAGAAATAAAAATTAAGTAACATGGGAATTAAACTATGTCTTCACTCTTGTGTATCTTTAATTTTTGTGACAATTCATCACATTTTATTCATCTTTATAAAAAGTATATTGTGAATATATTAGCCATTGCTAATTTTTTTTTTTTTAAAGCCAGTCCTATGGCTTGCATGAGGAGTGTGCTAAGTACACCCCATGGATCAAGAGCCTTAGGAGCTTTGGTGAAAGCAGACATAGTTGTCGGATACTGTAAAAGGTGTGTTGCAAGACAGATAAGAGAAGATATTTGTTGCGCTCCTGCATACACACCAAAGTCAAGTGTGGGCACTTGGCAAAATTGCAAATGAGAAGTAAGGGAAAGGAGGGGAGGTGGGTGTCTCCAGAGTTAGAGGTCAGCTAAACAGCAGATTTCAGGACTTCTATAGACAATATGGTTACTTAAATTGTGTCAAACCATGCATTTCAGGGATCTGAGTACTTTTTTTTTTTTTTTTGGAAGATCCCATTCTTTTATTTGTTGCATAATAATAAGATTTGAGGACAATGATTTGTTTGAATATTTTAAACTTCCATAGGTTCCAAGAATACAAGTTACTAGCAGAGGCTCTTATTTAAACTTTCGAAGTTAGCCAATGAGATCAATTCCCTGATGGATAAGTCCCTGAAATAGGAATCAAAATACATGAGAATTGCTGAGTTGTAGTTTCTGAGTCATAGCATGTATAAACCATAAAGCTGACAGACCTATATTATGACAGCAGTTATAAAAACAATAGATTCAAAAGTCTCTATAGTCTATTTCAGTTGGAGGATCTTAAAGAGCCTTGAATATGTAATCTCAAAAAACAAAACAAAACCCCAAACTCCAAAATCATTTTGGATACTTTGTGTTATGTCTCTACATTGAAAATAGTGAAGACATTTTCTTTAAGGAGAATTTGAAATTCGGTGGTAAAACCAGTAAGAATAAAATAAAAATGGCCTTTTCCTGGACAGACCAATTTTTGTTGGTTTTGTTACAAAACTTTATTTTTTGTGGTACACTTTGCTTTTTGCTGATATCCTCCCTCCCTTTCTAGATTATAATAATAATTATTAAAATGATAGTCCTTAATTGTTTAAATCTTTAAAATCTACTGATTTTTTAATAGCATGTTGATAAATGAATTAAGTGTATTAATTAAGAATGATATGCAGGAAGCTAAAATCTAAACCTTGTAGGAATCTAAAGCGAGATCACCATCAACCTTTGGCTTCTATAGAAGTAAGTCAGCTCCTGAGATGGACATTTGCTGAATCTAAATGGTCAAGTTTTGTGCAGTGAGCTTATAGTGTTATACCTGAACTATCCATTTAGACTCCTAGAGAGCCATTTTCCTGCCCTTTCAGTAAGGAGTACAGCAACTTCAACATCACTCAAGTATAACAGTAATATCGAAGAATGTGCGGAGTAGGGATGGGTATGTACCTGGGGTATGGAATAGTATTTTTCACAGTGGCAGCAGTAAAGCCAAGTTATTCCCATGGGAGATCTGATTCTTTTGATCTAAACATTACTTAGTATGCAGAGAATAATGGATAATGTATAAAAATGTAAAAGTATCATTAACTTCATAAAAGAGTAGCAGCAGCAACCAAGTTAGAAGGTAGGCCTAGTCTTAATATAAACTAGCGAACTTTATCTTGATTAATGGTTGAGCAAAACAGTTTTAAACTTTCTCCTTATAGTTTCTGGCTGCAGTGAATGTATATTGCTATGCTGGAAACTGAAAAGCAAGTTTTGTTACCACATGAAAAAAATTCATTGGGGATGAATATAGAAAAATTACCAGTGGGAGAAAGCTTATATATAATATATGAAAATGTTGAAAACTCCCGACTTCAGTGAATGTAGTTGAAATGTTTTGTAGGGAGATAAACGAGAATATTTTTAACTGGCAGTGGTGATGCATAGTCCTCCTGGCTAACCCTAGCTTCAGAGCAGAGTCCCTGAATTTGAGCAGTGGAAGCATGAAGCATGGTCTAATTATAATCATGTACCTATGAACTTCGGGTTTTTTAGCTGCTAGAGGAAGGACATTTATTTTCAAGTTAGACATGGGTACTTACCAAATCCCTTAATACAAATATGAGGCTGATATTGCTAAAGAGAAGAGGTTGCTCAGGTGATTGTGGTGGTTTACAGTAGTGACATAAGAGTCTCTCTTCTCAACTACCAGTAACAAGAGATTTTCTGCTCTCTGTTATAAATTAAGTGCATACTTTCATGCATTCAGTAAAGTACTTTGATTCTGTCTATTGCATATGGATTGCTCTGCTTCTGCTGATCTGAGATTTCAAGGCACAGGAATGATAACAAACTTGGTATAAAACTGAGTGATATCTTGAAAAGTTGTTAGGATCAATAAGTTTTTATTTTAGTCAATATTTGTGTTGTATCCATCCAGTCAAACTTACATAGGTTCTAACAGTTTTGATCTGCTCCTTGTGACTAACAAATTCCTCTCCTTGCAGAAAGAGGGTCATCCTCACTTTTGCCAAGTTAAATTGCCAAAAGAGAGCATGAACTGAATGTGATACTGTACTGTCTGAAATGCCACTGATAGGTTTGTGAAAGTCCCATAGGACTATTTAAAAATCTTGGGATTGAATGGAAAATGCAAAAGGTCTGGTAATTTTGGGGGGAATGTAGGGTTTTAGGATTCCTATTAATCTAGCTATGTGTAAAGTCTTCAGTTTAAGATACTGGTGTAAGAAAAACTAGGTCATAATTATTTAACTATAGTTGCCATGAAGCATATGCTCCTAAAATAGGAGAAAATATTTTTTTGTTCCCTATACATATATATTAAATACATATATGTAAAAATATATATATATATAAAAAATTGAAATAAATGTATTCTTTATTGGTTCTGAATAGGGATAAAACTCCACGTTCATTCACTTACTGGTCTTTCTGCTGAGATTTTTCAATGTGGGGTGCTGTGGTTTATGTGGACAGCTGTCTAGTAGGAAGGGATTGTCATGTTTAACTAAATTAAATCTACTTACTGACAGATGGCAACAAATTTTGGTCACAGTCAGCAGTACCTGAATTATTTAAAGGTAGGAAGCTCTATTTTTCTCTTTAGCATAATTTTGCTGCTGCCTGTAGCCATCTTTATTGGCAACGAACAGAAGAAAACATGGGATTAGAGAAGAGGTAAAACTGCATACTCTAAAAGCATTATTTGCTGAAACATAGCAAAATAATATCAAGTGCTATCAGTGCTTCAGGGAGTGGAGTAAGTGCTCCTGACTGAACACATAAAATATTACCACAGATAATCAATAAGGGCTTTCCTGTATAAGGAAAATAGCCAAATGCAAACAAGGTCTAGGGAGATTTATTTGTTTATATTAGCTGGAATGGATTTTGAGAAGATGTTTTTAGACGTATAAACTTACCAACTAGTTAGGGCACCATCGTTACTTTCTTAATTTTCTTGCAAGAAGGCAGCTGACAAACATGAGACCTCTGTCATTTTAGGTGAAGGTCTCCTGGTTTCTATATTTTTGGAGGAAAAAGTAATGAAATGTTTTTCAAGGAAGCGGCTCTTTGTAAGTGGGGGACTCTAAAGGTCACTCCACATCAGGAGCAGAGTGTAGCAGACCTGGCCTGTAATAACAGGGAAATGCCTCCCATAAAGACAAAATGTGCTTTCACCATTTATCAACAATAACTGTCAGAAGTCCCTTGCTTCTCCATGAAAAAAACCATACAAAGGAGGAGGTGATAAGTTCATCTCTCTTGACCACAGCTGAGAAACCAATGCCAGTGGCAAGATCTAGGACGCTGTGCTTCAGTCCCTGTGTCCAAAGTTATATGAGGGCAAAGATCCCAAGGAAATAAATTGAAAATGCAGACATTTCTTTTTCTTTTCCATTTTTTTAGGAACACTTTTGTTCTTTCAGTTTATGAATGGGAACAGCATGTATGTATTTTGGGGGAAAAATGGCACCTTTGGCAGTTTTCTCAAATTAGGTTTAGTCCTTGCCTTTATCTCCAGTTCTGTTAACTGTTAGAAGCAGTGTTGTACAAAAGATGAAACTGCGAGTTGTCCAGCAATTATTTCAGTTACCGTGCTGATGAGTAGGGACAAGACTAGTAGACAAGGTTTGATAAGACTGGAAGAGTAGGTGTACATTCTCCCATTGTTGTCCCACCTTGCCTGCACAGTAGCATAAATAACTGTAGAGATATTTAAGAAGTATTCAAGTAGTAATTCATAAAGAAATGGGATAAATCTTTGTAATTTATTATATGAAGTAAAATAAAATTTCCACTGCTCAGAGATGTTTTTTAAGAAGCCATACTTTTTTAGTCTACCTAATAATTTGTTTTAACTTTACTGTTAATTTTCAAAAAAATATTTTATTTTTTAACCTATGACAACACTACTATGACCTATGCTCATCACAATTGTGAGACCACAGCTTATGCAAATCCAAATTCAGTATCAACACACAGGTCTATTTTATTCATAGATGCAAATTTCAACCCCAACAAAATCAAAGTACATTTAATTCACAATGGATAAAGCTGATTTCACAAAATAGGATACTTTGTCAAACAGTTCATATCCATTCACTGTTTATCATATGGGATCTCAAACACTGAATCCTGGAATATATTTCTTTTTGTCATTTTACGTGTCCTCTTGATCACTTGTTCTTTCTAGTCCCTTTCATTTAGAACTACTAACGCTCTGGTGGTCTGTGTTGTTTCACTCTGAAGCACTTCAGAGCTATGGGCTGATCTTTCAGGGTGTTACAACCATCAAGGTTTGGTGCAGACAGATTTGAGGTGGGGAAATAGCATCATAAAGTGATATATGCACTGCACAGTAATGAAGACTGTGAATTTGTTAATCAAGAAGATGAACAAATCATCCCAAGCTTCCACGATCTTTGATGCTTACTGAAAGGGTGCCCCACAGACAGGTTGTGCTGCTGTTACGGGATTTTTGCATTTGGAGAGGGCTGACCCTTCTGTGATATTGGGCCATACCCAGTGTTCACACACCAGTGTTGCCCCCCCCCCCCCGCCCCCATTTTTTCTGTTCAGACTTGGTGAGGAAGTACAAGTATATTGAATATTAACTTACAATTACAAAGTTAGTTTTAAAACAGGAAGAGCTTGATATTCAGACAGAAATCTAATATCTTCTCCACTATTTTAAGCACAGTGCAAACTATGAAAGGTACAAAAAACTGTTCTATAAGCAAAACAATGACAATTTTTTTTTTCATGCTGTAAATTGCTTCAGCTGTGAGTTTTATCCAAGCATGGTTCAAAGGGAAATGGACTTTGGCAACAGGCAGATGTTGTTTTCCTTTCAAACTTAAGCTAACAAAGCAATCAAATATGAATGGTATCAAATTATCTTTGGCACATTGTATACATCCCAATACAAATTCTTTGGATACAGAAAGAGAAGTGTTTTCATCTGATCAAATATCCACATTTTTCAACAAGTAATGAAAAGAATCTGCTATTACTTAGAGCTAGCCATCAAACAAGGTTCAGCCAGCACCTTCTGAACTGTCAGCAGCCTTAGTCAAAGAAGAATGCTGATTTACATGTATACCTGTGTGTATGTGCACATCCTGAGAAGATGTGATGTGTGGCTGTGCCTAAGCTATTTACTCACAATTTTTTTAAGCAAAGTAATGAATTATTTAAATTTTTTTCCTTCTGCTTTTGGAGAAATAAGGCTGTGTAAATCCCTCAATGTATTCAGCTGAGATATAATCCAATAGTTCTGATGGAGTTTAATTATAACAACATCCTAATTGAAGGTAAATTAAACAAGACTATGACAAAGTGCTGTCACACTAAATGAAAATTTAAATGACACCAATAACAGACAGCTGTGTCCTCGAATTATGGCTTAAAGAGTGTGACATTTTGGCTTCAGGTTAATCAATGAATGCTTTACAAATATTTTGAAGCCTTCCTTGATCTATTTTAGGCTAAATTAAATCTAAACTTCTGACAGCCACTGAGCAGGAGAGCAAAGTGAGCTCACTTTGGAGAGGATAAAACTTTGTTTGGGAGATGTGATGCCCTCACAGCTTGGGGTTTCCTCTGGTCCCTCCACCAATACAGAGGTGCACTTGGCTGGTATCTAATCAATCACTCTCCTACTGTGTTTTTGAAGTATCAAAGGAGACATTTTTTGACAGGAAGAGCATAGATTTAACAGACCAGTGAACTTACTGTGATTTCTCCTAGGCCTTATTTTTGCCACCGTGTTTACCAGGGAGTGTGCTGCTATACTTTCCCGAGGGAGCACAGACGGTGTCCCAGCTGGTGGAGGGAACGGCTGTAGCAGCAGCCAGCTGCCCACGTGGTATGCGATTGCCCCACAGAGATTGTGTGAATGCAAGGAGGGACTCAGCACCTGCATGGGAATTTTTGCCTCCCTCCCTCTGCCTTGGCTCAAAACACAACTAAAATTACATCATTTTATCACCGTAGACATATCTATCACAATTTTATCTTGTAACAGTTATAACTCCCAGCTCCCCATAAATCCCTTTGCTTCCTGACATGCAGCCTGTGCTATCCCACATGCTGACCCAGAAAGAGCTCAGGCAGTTTTACTGACTCATGCTCTCCTCATGATCACAAACCTGGCTATTTTTTCACCACACCCACTCCAAAACAAAAACCCTGATAGGAATTTGTTCCAGTCTAACTCACCAGTCATGTCAATCCCCTACCTCCTTCCTGCTTTCTCAGACATCTAGAAAACAAGCCTCTGCAAAAAACCAAGCCTTTCATCAATAGAGCTTGTCAGCTGTGGGCTCTGTGACTCCATTTTCCTGCTCTTTAGCAGCAGATCTTCATATCTCTAAGAAAATGACTGCACAACCAACAGCCTGTACTTTTCATCCATCCATAAATGCACAGCTGGCATCCTTATGGGATTTTCTATTATGCATATTCAGCCTAGCATTTTCAAATCTTCAGATGGTCTGCATTATTTCTTCTTATGGGGAAAAAAATATTGTAGAAGCAGAGGGCTGTTCTCTTAATCCTCTGGATTTAGCTGAGGTTAGCTTTGGGATTTGAACGGAAAGGCTTTTCATGGGATCCCCAAAAGGCAGCATATTCAGCAGAGCATCTAGTCAGCTCACTTGATGAATAGATATTTAGTGTGAGACAGCATAAAAGCCTAAGGCTCAGGATTTATCTTTGAAAATTGCCCCTATGAAGACTCGTATAGGAAAGTAATGTTGTTCCTACCATGGCCCTAAACGCTCTCCTGAAGGCAGGTGTCTATTTCCTTTTTTTTTTAAGTGGCTTGATTTGGCCACTGGAGTAGGAAGGTTATCTCCATTTCTGTAGGTATGCTGTAGTCTACAAGCTGCAGCACTGAATCAGGAAACAGTAAAGGATGATTCATTCTGCTTCCTCTGCAAGAAGACGTTATGAACAAATATGGTCATGAGGTAACGTGCAGAAACTCTGTGTTTTAGGAGGAGGATTTCTCTGTCTCAGCTATGTCCTCTGTTGCACTGTCTTCCTGGTTCAGAGTTTTCAGTTCTTTGTTATATCTTGGAAGAGTACTGTTGGCTAGAAAATTCCACAGAACTGATTGTAACCTTTAACTGGATTATTATTATTGGGCTGAAGGAGATGCCATTTTATCTCTTTGCAGATAGAGAAAAGAGCTGAAACTGGTTTCTCCAGGAAGACTGAAACCAGTCTCCATTTTCCTTAATAAGTACTCTAAGGAGAGGGGGGAAAACTCCTACTCCAGTATTTTTAAAATAAAGTGGAGGCTGCCATTGCACTTTGGAGGAATTTTGATTTTGCTGGTGCTCATGTGTTTATAGATTATGGAATGAGCTATGGAGGGAACAGAGGCAGACAGTCATACAGTTTCTTGATCCTGATTGGAATTTCCTGATTGGAAATCACCGGTGAGTGCTCTTGATGACATCCCATTTTATTATTTGCTCATCATCCAATTTTGACACTCGAGCCAGTAAAATGTTAAACTCATCTATCATAGTGTTTATGACAGTATTAAATGTTAAGGGTAGTTAAAACACTGGGGCTAAATTATGTATATATGTTTTGTTAATTCTTTTTTCTTTTTTTGTAATTCCTGGGATCACAAAATCAACTATTTACACCCAGTTACAGAGCGAGTGATAATGATGCCAAAGTTTGCTTAGTTGTTAACAGCCCCCTGGTTAGAGCGAATGGAAGGTCAGGAGACTGATTCAGCAAATACATTGTTTCTTGGAAATTGCAAAGTTTGGTGACCAGTAATTCAACAAATGGAGGATTACTATCCTTAGGGCTCATATGTAGTTATACAGGGTTTTAGTGAGATATTTGCATAGCTAAGACAATTTTGTCCAAGAGTGTGCAGGCACTTTATAAATGTGCATTTCTAAGCGCTCAGTCCTGTGATTTCTCAGGACTGTTGCAGGAAGCTGAGAAGATAATGTCATTACTAGCAGTTACCAAAGCATAAGCTTAGTAGATACCTTTTAGATATTTGCAAAATAGATACATCTCTTTTTAAGTAACCAGGTGTCTTCAGTTCTCCATTAACATGTGCTTAATAAAAGCAGATTGCCAACAGCATACTGATGGGTGTCTTAAAACTGTTTTCTTAGTATGAGTTAGACTTTTCACCAATCTACATTATGAGATGATATTTGCACATGATATGTGTGCTAAATGGTAACAGGCGCATAATACAGCCTGTGCTCTATGTTGCTCAAAGGCCTTGTTCATTAGTTAACAATTCCATTTAATTTTGAGCATTTTGGACAGTCTGAGGGAAAAGCGACTCTGTAACCTTGTTGAGGAATAGATTTCCCAAAGTTAAGGGACTGACTGTTTTTGCAACTCTCAGCTCCAGGAAACTTGACTGAAGTTTTTTTCCTGTCATGTGTTGGATTTTTTTTTTTTTTTTTTCCCAGCTAAAGCAACATATTCAGCCCAGTTCTTTATACATGCTTCCTGTTTTGCCTGTCCGTCTTCTGGGAGAGTAATGAAGCATCCATCAGCTAGGAGGTAGTGTCTGCAAGGAATTGCAAGGGAAGGAATAGGCAGATGAAGTGCTTGACAGCAGAGTGAGAAAAAAGCTGGAAAGTTCAGACATGGAAGCACTGATAGTATGAGGGGGCAGTTTGTTTTCAAAGTGGAGGGATAGCTTATCCATATTCTTAGTTTGCTGTTATATCTATTTTATCCGGAATGTGGATGAATTTTAATAAGAGATGAGAAAGCAAGCAGAACAAGAGATAAACATACATCTCCTCAGTGCTGTGAGGTTTATCCCAGCTGACAGAAGTCATCTCCCTAATTACAGAGACAATTGCTAGATGGAAAACTACTTCAACTGAACAACTGATTTTGTATGGTAACGGTGACAGTCCCTGTCCTATTAGAAGCCCTTTCAGTCTACTCCCTTATAGCATTCTGTCTCTACATTATTGACATTTAGTCACTTTGAATAAGAGAGTGTAATACTGATAATTTAACAAAGTGAGTTGTAAAAGCTTATCCAGGCATATAACAAATTCTGAGACATTGCAGGACTAACTCTACATTTTTTTCCTCCAGAGCAAATTCCCAATGAAGTCAGGGTGACTTCTTTGCTTTTGGATGAGTGTTCAGTTACTTCCTGAAAATTTAGAGGGGAGGTAATCATCATAAAGTAGTCTTTTTCATTATCATATACCACCTTAGCCCTTTTTTTTTTTTTAAAGTAAACAGTAATCCCAGAGATTCTAGACTCTGGTATTTCCAAAAAGGGTATGTGATCGTCTGCCCTGAGGTGGTACAAAGTACTGAGATATGCAACTGCATGAAGCCTATGGAGAACTATTTGATAAAATAACAGGTTTTGGCCATAAGTGGGTGATGTTTTCGTAACCAGTTAGAGGATAACACAGCTTTACCAATCAGGATTCACACTGTGATGAAACGATCAATACATATCTGATTATAGTAGCCTAAATTAAACCTTTCCTGAAAGTGCCAGGATGCCACTGGCCATTAAACTGCCATTTTTTTGTTGTTTAATACATGGGAACATACCTTTGGACAGACCCAGCCTTAGTAAATTGGGCCTATGTCCAAAAGAAGAGAACAGATTGCTGTCACAGATTAGAAAGTTGTCTCTCTGTGGCAATGCACAGACCACAGTGGAGGGTTACTTGCATGCTGACAAGAGTGTTCCCTGACATGGTCCAAATCCCATCCAGCTCTCTAACTAGTCTGCCATTCTTCATATGCAAAATACATAATGGACACACACCAACACCCTCTAAAATCCTGCTGCTGCCTTCACAGTTTATGAAATAGTAGTGTCTGACTGGGATAAAAGTGCCAAGTGTTAGGTACATATCTTGACAATAAAATATTTAAAGAAAGTTTTCATGAGCTTGTACCTGCAGATATGGATATTACTAAGAGGCACAAAGGCGGCTGTAGTCCACTTCCCCCTTTTTGCTTTCTTCCCACTAGCAGCACCCATTTAAGTATATTTGCCTCCTGCCCTTTTAAATAGTGGTTGCACAACCTCTATACCATGTGCTGGTTGCAAAGCAGTGTCTGCATAACCTCCTTTCTTCCCAAGGAGGTTATTGCTTAGTAAGCAGGTAGGGGAACTTTATAGCACACCAGTGATTCTACTTTTTAAAGCACACTGGTGCTACTTAGCACAGATCTGTAGTTTGCACATCCGGTGTGCAGGCTTGTCTTGCAGACAGTAGAGAGCAACCAGTATGTTTTATGTTTGTGCTCTTGTTTAGTGGGCCATGGCTCCCTTGTATAGGAGGCATAAACAAGAGTCATTATGACTCTGCACTCATGAGGCTAGAAATAGGCAATTTATAACAACATCCTGGAATGGGATTGCAGCTGCCATTTCTGTAGATAACCATACTAGGCATCTGTGTTTCACCTGGTTTTTAGATCGTGACTTCTAGAAAAATGTACCTGCCATCCGGACAAAGGATTGTTTGTACTTTTTTTTAGAGGAGGAGAACTTTTTTGTTCATTTGTTTTCTTACAAACTGCCTTGAAACTTCATTTTCAGTATATTTGTTGCCTATATATTTAGCTTTTTTCCTCCATCATGAACAAAATATTATTTAATCTCTGAAGGAAAATATTGAACTTGACAGTTGTGGAAAATAATCTTTGAAATTGTTTGTGGCAATGATGTCGTCTTGAAATCTGGAACATTAGCCCATATCCCCCTAGCTGCAGCAACATTTGAGCAATTAACAGATGGGGACAGTATCAGGGCAAATTATGTCTGTCTGCTTCTGATGATGTTTGTACAGCTTAGGATAGAACCACAGGCCTCTCTTAACTGTTAGAGAAATCATCTGGTGCTGCAGATACATAGACATTTAGAATACCACTTAGATTTATTAACACAGGAACGTGAACTTTCTGCTAACATGAGAACTGATCTCTCAAATACTTCCCTTTCACTCTCCTCTTAGTTTAGTTAAGGGGCTATCACTATTAATAGGATGAACAATTTTATCTTATGCCATTACTGTTTATAAACAGATGTGGGGTTTTTGCATGTGCATGACAAAGCTTTTCTGCCCCTCAACCTCTCCCTGAAAGAGCATGTGCATAGTCCCATTAATAATCATAGAACAGGACAAATGGGACAGTTAGAACATTGAAAGGAATGTCAAGGAGTTTATCATCAGGAAGTTAGAAACAGAGGGCTAAGTATGCAAATGATTCTGTGTATGGTATGAGCCTTATATAAAATGTTGAAAACAGGTACAAAAATATTCTGCAGTTGCCCTTGTTTTCTTCCAGTTGATCACTGTTTTCCTGTTGTGCACTTACTGTTAGATGTGATATAGATGTTGGCCCAAGCCGTAACTGAAGTGAAACTCTCAGCTTTTCTTTGGATCTGTACAAAATGTTAACCCATGGAGAGTGGGTTATGAGAGCTAAACAGTGAAACAGCAAAGCAGGAAAAAAATAACAGGTTTGGGGTGTTTGGGGTTTTTTTTAATAATTCCAGATTTCAGGAGAGCTTTTCAACTGTTAAAAATTTTCATCCCTTTTTCTGACTCCAAAAGGTATTTCCTGCTCTTCGGTCATCTAAAATGTGAGGCAGATGATGTTACCAATAACACTATGGAACTCTTTCTCTCACTTTTAACACTGCTGATGAGGATGATAGAATGAGGTAGAACTTACAAGGAAAGAAAGAAGTTAAGAGATTCCTTGCTTGCTTTATTTGTCTTGAGTTTCTTCTAAAACTGATATATGAAATAAGTGGGAAGTGCATGATTTCCTGCAAACTCTACGTCTTGACATTGTGAAGAGTTTCACCACGTGTAGAAATTCACCTTGTGCATCTGTCCCTCTTTTATCCTAAAAAATCTTGGTAACCATTTCATTTGATCAGAGCAGTAAGCTTGGATTTGATGGCTATTCTATGAAGTTCTTGCTTCTATTCCACAAACTGAATAAGCAAAACAGTGCTACCAGTGACCCTTTCCAGAGTAAGTGTTTAGTGTTTGTACAAACAGTGAAAGAGGCTGGAATTGCACAGTGCACCAAACACACAAACTGTATGAGAAAAACAAAAAAGTAGTCTGGTTTGTCTGTGGGCAGCGTATTGATGCTGACAGTATACTTCAGTATTGCCTAGCATGGGAGAAGTTGGTGGAATTTTTCCTCCTTCTTTCTCATCTTTCCTGTCTCTGAACGCTAGAACACCCATGTATATGCCCTATCATTATCTGAACATAGTGCTAAGAAAATACATATTAAAGACTCTTATTTTGCGACAATTTAAAAATTTCATGTCTTTCAGTTTTAATTGCCATCAGTAGGTCTAAAATATATGGGGATAAGATAATGCTGAATAACCTGAGGTTCCGTTAAGTATAGAAGAGTACTGTGTGCATGAACTATTAGTACTAGGCAGTGGGCTTGGGAGGAAGAAACTGGCAGATGGGTCAGAGGAGAAATAACAAACATGCGCTTCAATCAAGACAGAGCGTTGCATGCTGCTGAGGTGAGGTCTGTTTCTTAGAGTTCTGTGTCTACATACTTTGTTTCTAATCATCTGTACCAATTTAACCTCTGTTAGGACCCATATAGCTGCTCTATTTTCTCCATATAAAGCGGTGACTACACCTTTCATGGTGACAGGTGTTTAAAAAAAGGAAGACATTTTCCCCCCTGGATCTTCCAACCTGTTACTGCTGTCCTTTGCTTTTTTTGTGTTTATATACAGTCCTCCCATGCACCCTAAATTTTTTTCTGTTTAGTCAGCAGTACAAGAAGCTATATTCAGCCTCTTCAGAACAGGTTTTGTTTGCAAGATTAACATTGAAGAGGTGGGTTTGGAATATTTTTTGGCCTGCTTTTCTAAGGAAATGTGGCATATGGAATTGCACTGTCCATCTGCCAGGTTTTGAGTCTTCCACTTCTCTTGCAGGGACATTTATGACTGCTGGCCAAGTTCAAACAGGATCGAAGACACTGAATTCCTTAAGAACACTGAAGGTGGTAGATCAAGGATAGAGACTAGCATCGCTGCAACCCCCTGACATAGTGGCAACATGGTGAAGCCAACAGTTATCTGATCTGCTTGGCCTGGTGACTAGCACGGGTATAGTAGCTGTTGAATTAGTACACAGATCTGCAAGCCGATCGCAACACATGCCACCTCTTTCCCAGCTGGTTACTATGTGATTCAGATACATGCCACCTCAGGGAGGTGCTAATACTACAGAGGGGCTTAGAAGGTTTTTAGACGGCTGGAATTGTCACAGTGATGCACACAGATGAAGCAAAAAACTTAAAATCAGTAGGCAACCAAACGTCAGTTGTTTGCTGCTCAGTGTTTTCTGTTGGTTTAATATGCTTTTCAGAACTTCTTGGGAGGATCTGTGCTACAAATGTCCTTACTGTATCTGAGTAAGAAGGAAGAATATCTCTGCCCATCTTCCAGAAGATAGGAATCACAGCAGTTAACTGAGAGTATGTATGTCTCATCCATTTTATTTTTTGTCTTTTCCTGTCTCTTGTTGACGGTTTGTGAAAGTTGGAGCTCTCTTAAGTCCCATGAAAAATAACAGATCATTTTCATTGTAGGGGAATGCCTGTGTATGGAAGAATGTTTAGCTGTGTTAATAATTGGCAGTAATTAGAAGAGTATTTGCTCACCGAGTGGCAAGGAACATCTGCATCCCTTTACAAGAAGTGGAGCAGCAAATTATAATTTCCAAATAAAACAGAATGGCTGCTCCCTGTTTTTTTGAAAGTAAAGATTTTAGAGCCATGATTGTCAGCCCCTGTCAGGCCCACCTTGACAATGATCTGCTCATCTATTTCCACAGTAATTTTTAATACAGGGATTTCTCTCTTCCCTTCTTAGCTAGGACTTCAAGCATTCTACCAAGTTCATGATGTAGTTCAAATGCTGTGGTTTTGTCAGATTCCTATTCCTTGTGGTTTCTCTGCTCTGGTCTTAGCTTGGCTGCCAGCTCTGACCTTATTACAGTTCCTTGCACCTGTCCAAGGGCCCTGCACTGGCTCTTGCCTTTGGCCTTTCTTTTCAACTGAAAATATGCCCTACTGCTTAGCTCCTCTGGCTCTCCAACCTTTAGCCTGACACAACATTTGCCTTCAGCTAATCCCTTCAGTAGTTCATGTAGACTGTCTCAGTTTCCCGGGAGTTGAGGTCTGATCACATCCCTAACAAACGACTTAGGCTGGAATACTCAGTATTCTGGTTATGGGTCCTGGCCTGTCCTGATTTCATGTATCTGGCCTAAGTCTGAGCTCGGTTGGTCATCACTACTGAGAAGACACAGAAATCTCATTTCCTGATCAGGGCCACAGACTTCATGGGAAAGATTCAGGTGGTGCTACAGCTGAACAGACAGGCTGTGATTATGAAAATCACACAGAATTAAAAGTAGATAGAAAAGAATCAGGTATTAGGACATGGGAATCCCACAATATTTGCATTGTTCCCTTTATAAATGGAAGAAGAGAGGAAGAGAGCTGGTTTTCATACCCGATCCATATTTTTACATTAAACTGGCAGCTGCTCTTATGTGGTGTGTTCTAATTTTCTCTTTGGAGCTTTCTTGGCAATTTGATTTATTTATGAGATTACAGCAATGTTCTTGAATCCAATGGATTGTCAAGAACAGTGTTGTTCTTGGTGGCAACAGTGGTTTTGATTCTGATAATTTAGAAATTAAACATGCAAATAGTAATTGTGGAAGGACCTATTGCTATATTGGATACATGTCTTTGCAACAAGGAACCTAGTTTTCCTTTTTTTAGAATTAATAAGTCGGCATGGGGAAAAAACCCCCTTCTTTCCTGTAAATACAAACAAGAGGAAAAATCAATTATTTCTGCTGATTTTCAAATTGCTGCAGGTATCTACAAAAAGCATGCCTTCAATATCAAACAAATGCAATTAAAAAGACTCTAAAAATAAGTTACTACTCTTAAAAGTCATGGTGACATCCCAAACAGTTAGACAAACAAAGAATTGAACCTGGCTCTGATTTAATAATTTTCCAAGATTCTTTTTTTTTTTTTTTTTCTTTTTATTCCCCCCAGCAGATGCTGCATTTCCTGAAAAGTTTTTGTCTGGTTTTAGTTCAGTCAGCCAACTGTTTCGTTCCGATGTGTAAACAAAATAACTGCGAGAGAGACAGCCATCAAACAGGGTCCATGTATTCTAAAGCTTGGTTTCAGAGAACTTCAAATATTACTTCATGATTCCATCTTAAATGTAAAATAACTGCTGAGTTGTGATTGCTTTTAACATTATAGTTGGAATATAGAAGTAAAATGTTACATAGTATGAAGGGATTCATTATTTCATTATTAAAAGTTATCTATTCTAGTGTTGGAAAGTAGTTATGTCTGTCATTCCCTTATTTCTATCAGACAGGTCATATTTTAATATAATCACAAGAAATAGTATCTCTGGAAAACACTTCTGTATATGAGGGAGCAAATTAGAAGCAGCTGAAACCCCTATTGTGCAGCAGTGACACCTCTGCCAGTTCTGCCTCGAGTGCTATAAGAAGTGGTGTGCAAGAAAACTCACAGAGCAGAAGCAATTAAGATTGAAAAAGAGAAAGATTGAAAATTATCAGACAAAACATTGCAAGGTCAGGATGCCAAGGCACATCAAGGAATGTTAATAGAGACAAGGATGTCTGAATAGTGACTATAGGGGAATTTTGTGGTATTTGAAAATAACATGTCTAAAAACATGTTGAAGCACTACATGTTTCTTGGGAGGGTTTTATATCTTCTCAGAAATATTTAGTAAACTAAATCATCAGTAAATGACCTGCAGAAATAAAAGCTGCAGGGAAAGAAAAGTGTCTTTGTCTACACTATTTTGACAATATTAACAGCAGCACAAACACAACACTATGTAATTGTTCGTTAGGGAAGCATTTTGTAAAGTATAAAGTAGCCTTTGTGTGCGACCGTCCAAAATGGAGGGCTGGGATTTGCAAGGATACTTAAGCTGGAAATTCTCTTTCCTTTTGCTGGAGGAGAAGCTGGGGGTTTTTGTTTGTTTGTTTCCTGTAATCATTGTTTTCTATTCTACAAAAGCCAAACAAAGCCAAACAGTCCCCTCAATTCCACTTGCAAGGGTCTTAGTGTTTCTGTGTTAGTTTTGGCTCCACATCAATCTGTAAATGAGACTTTTCCCCCACCACACCCCACAGACAGTCTCTTCCATACTGCAGAATAAGAGATTAGGATACTTTTGTGTGTTGAGTGAGAGCCAAGTGAAGTTTTTCTTCTAAGGCTGACACTCCTATCAGTGCATATTGTTAGCATGAAGAGGGGCTATTCCAACAAAGAACATTGTACAAAACCAGTTCTACAGCACATTGACTACAGCTCCTTCCTGGGATTTTGGAGAACTGAGCTGGATTTTCTACTATGGTAAAGACACAGCAAGCACTGTCCTCTCATTTGACCAGAAATTTCACTCTCCAACTGAGAAAACAATGTGATGCAAGTCCAGCGAAAACTTTGAGACAGTAGTTTCCAAAACAAAAACCAAGCAAACATACCTCAAAAATCTTCCTTCAGTTAAGTCCTACTAGCTGTAATCAGGATAAAGATTCAGAAAACATTTTTTGCCTTCATTTTTTAAAGATATGCATGTGTGTTTGTAGATTCAATCATTTATTTAAATTTCTCGGGCCCAGATGACAGGTATGTCATGAGGCATGTGCTATAATACATTTCAGGATGCAGGCTTTGATAATAGCAGTCAAACCAGTCAAAGGAATGTGGTCTTCAATTTCAAGTTTGTTAAGAAGGTGTCTGCTCCATTCAGGAGTTGGAAAATCCTTTCACCTTCAAAGAATGCTTTAAAATCCCTGTGACTGCCCCAGCTATATTCCTATTGCATTTCAGAAACTGAAAAGCTTATACCTCCTGTGTACATTCACCCCAGGAATGAAAGGTCCCAAATAGATCCAGGGTACAACAAAAAGTCAAGTCAACTATGTATTGGGTAACTTTTTTTTTTTTAAATCATAATTGAGAACTAAACCCAACATATCGTTATAGGACACTATGCATATGACCACAGAGTTGGATCAAGGGACATTTAAAAAAACTCAACCAAACAAACCTTGACCACTTGTAGTACTAAAAATCATCTATTTGGAAATTTTAGCCACTTTTTTCATTAAATACTGAATTACAGCACACAAAACTTACCCTGCAAGAATATAACCATTTGACAGAGAAAGGTTTCTGAGATCTAGGGTGCCAGCTGTGGTCAAAATTTAAGGAGAAAGGCACTTGAATGACATGTACATTTACTTAGCATATGTAAGAACTAAGTTTGAGTCTATGGTACCTGCTCTGGATAGAGGGAGGAATTAAATATGGGCCTCTTACATCTTAAGTGAGTATCATAGTTCAAACAGTTGCACTTTCTTATTAAGAATTTAGATATTTAAGAATCTTTGGTAAATAGGCTAGTTGTGATGTGGTGAGAGGGAAAAAATATTTTTTTAAAGTGTTGGTTTAATCATAACGCAAAATGAAGAAGGAAGAAATTTCATAAAGCTTCAGAGAATCAACCTCCCTCCCCCAAACAATCCAGAGGTATATTCTCAGGATTATTTATCAAGTTCTTCTTATCATATTCAACTTCTAGCAGCTCTTGTATTTCATGAGCATTGCTGGATTAGGTTATCGATTTAATTTTGCTTTGCATTGTTTAAAGCTACAAAATTCTAGCATAGCACCAATGGGTCAGTGATATTGTTAGATAAAAGAGGTTATTACTATCTTAAATAATACAATGTCTCTTATTAAGAGGCTTAAGAAATGAGTAAGAACAAAAAGAACATTTGTTTTATTACAGCTTCCTTTAGAAATGCAAAAATGAAAGCAGCATGATGCAAGCATGAACGATTAGTACAAGAGATCATTTCTGTTCTGTTCTGTTTAACTAAATGCATAAAGACAATTGGCAAACAAATCAAGCAAAGCATTTATAATCTGTATGAAAATCTGTGATCACAGACTGCACTGGAGTTAGCTAAAAAGAAGAGGAATCCAATTTAATGTGTGGATTATAATTGGGAAAAAAAAGAAAAATATACATCAGGAGCATGCTGTTAGTGCTTACAACATGCTGAGCAACCAGACTGTAATATAGAATTCAAACATGAGTCATAGGAGTTAAAACCAAGGCTATATGATTTTTAATTCTAACATCAAAATCCTAGTTTCATCATACATTTTATAGTCAAACCTGGATTTTAATTTTGCAGAACTCTAATATGGCTCCAGCGTTAAATCTTTCTCAAACTCACTGATTTTACAAGAAATTCAGATTTACACTGAAAGTTTATTGAAAATCTGGAGTTTTTTAAGTGGGAATCTCCCACCGAGACTCTTGTATTTTGAATCATGCTTGTGAAGTACAGTGATCAGATGTGCTAAGCATTGTTTATGTGATGGTAAGATTTAAGGATCTGTGTTAGGATAGTATTTCTTGTAAGGTGAGGAAAATGTAGTTTTAGCTCATTTGAGTTCATGAAGAGGTGCTTCTGTTTAGTCCATTTAATAAAATAAATGGAGAAATAGCAATGAAATCCCAGGACTTTCTAGAGAAAGGCTCTCAGTGTACAACCTCCGAATGATACTTTACGTATTCCCTACTAATGTATGGCAAAAGCTTATAGACATGCAAATTGGTTCTTGTGAGGTGCTCTTGTCAAGAGCCAACAGTGTAATACTCACTATAAGTAGCATGGCTAGCTGTAAATAAAGGAGATGCAGAGCAATACCGTAACATCAGAGAGTACTGTGAGTTCTTTACCTCATGCCATTATATTGAAGGCCATTACTCATGTCAGCTATTCAAAACATAACAGCACAACTCTCTTAGCTTTTACCGTGCCTGAGTGAAGCATGACAATTTCAGACAGTGCAACAGAAGTGAGAAACTTGAACAAATCGGACTGATAGTTCACAAGATTTCAGCATGCATTGCCCTTTGTGCCACATTCACTAATGCATCCACAGTGCAGCACAATAATCGCATTAGATTATGTATCAGTCCAAATCTAGTGCCTTGAAAGTTTATTTTCACAGGCAAGCATTGGAAAGGGGCTAATGACCCTCCTGAGCTTCATCTAGAAAGGTTATCAGAGGGCACAGATCAGTATTATGGGACTATTACAGTAGAAGTCACTTCCTGATGTTATAAACTGGGTTGGAAAAAAAATCCCAGACTAACCTAAAAATCATAGAATCATGGAATCACAGAATGGCTTGGGTTGGAAGGGACCTTTAAAGGTCATCCACTCCACCCCCCCCTGCAGTGGGCAGAGACATCTTTCACTAGATCAGGTTGATGAAAGCCTCATCCTACCTGGCCTTGAACACTTCCAGGGATGGGGCATCCACAACTTCTCTGGGCAACCTGTTCCAGTGCCTCACCACCCTCATGACTAGAGGCAGCTCCCTCAGCCTGCCCTCGCGTGCCACATGTCCCAGCCCCTCACCATCTTGAAGGCCCTGCGCTGGGCCCACACCCCGCGCATCAGTGTCCTTCCTGGGCTGGGGAGACCAGGATGGGTCGGGGGGGTCCAGATGCAGTTGGCAAAATACCCAATAAGAGAGGAGGAAAGCATTTCTACTGCTTTTTTTTTTTTTTTCTTGTTTTATTGTGTTGTGGGTTTTTTAATGGTTTATTGCCCAGTCTTGAAAAGAACACCTAATGAAGCAGCCCTGCATAGACAGTATCTCATATAAGTGGTTGTCTTCACACCCTGGCACATTTTCCTCAGGCTGTGACCCAGCTATGTCTGTGGAGGAGAAGGAGGAAAATAAGCGTGTCTTCTGTCTTAATGAACAGCTACAAGAGGCATGAAGAAACATCTGTCTGTACCCCTGGTCTATTACCTGAAAAGAACTTAAGTGGAGGAGTCAGATTTGTTTCAGATTCTCCAGATCCCTGGAGCTGAGAGCAGCCTTCCTCCCAACTCCACCTGTGAGAATCTCCTAAAACTGCACTGCTGCCTCCAGCATCCCAAAGGAGAGGCTGCATCAGCCATATATTTACAGTCGTCTACTGCAAACTACTTTTCTCTTGCAAACGCCACCCCTGTTTGTGGAGAAAAAGCTAGCACTTATGAATTAAAACTCAGATGAATATTGTTTTCTCTTCTATGTTCTTCCCCCTTGGCTAAAAAGAAATCTAAATGTGGCAAAAGCCCCAAGTGCTGTCACACTGCTGGTGTGCTCCCTCTCATTCTGTCAAAGTTGTCTGCATAAATAGGAAGTTGGCAGCCCAATAAATTTTTAAATTTAATTTTGGGTTGTGTTTCTATGTTGTGGCTGAATACCAACGTTTAGTCTAAGGAAAGCAGAGTCATAATTTTGATTTCACATAAAGGGTAGCATATTGGGAATATTCTTCATAACTAGACTTTGATTTATGCCACCGGCAACGTGATCTCTTCCAGCACTGAGTTATTAGCAAATAGTTAGTGGTTAAAAATGTCCTGAAACCAGACAGCTAAATCCATTCATTAACTGTCTTTATGTATCTGTGAGACAGCACTGTCAAGTGAATAATAGTTTAGTTCTTAGAATGTTTCAGGCAATGCTGTCTTCTTAATATGCATCTCCACTTTCTTTTTAATGGTAGATTTTATTAACTTCTTACATCCACTTTTCCCCCTTGATGGCTTCTAAATTTGAAAGAAGGAAAGATAAAATTTTTCTGTTTGCTAGAAGTTTTGAAGCATGACCATTGTTTTATTTGTAATGCCTTATAATAAGTGCTGGACTTAATGCTGTCTTTGCTCATTAACTTCATGACTCGACTCTTGTCCTGAAAATACTTGTCTTGCCAAGAAAATCTCTCTCTTAATAAGGTGGCAGAAGCAACAGAACTACTAAATGAATAAAAGGAAATTTTCCAAGCAGGCCTGCTCACTTTCTGAAGGGACAACAAGGCTAGAAGGAAAAGGTAGGTCTTATTCCCACCTTAAATGGAAAAGAGTGAAGGAAATGTCATGCAAATGGTAAAACACTGTCAGCAATGGAGGGAGCTGTGTCCTCGGGGGGGAGAGGTATGCACACACTGTATGAGAAGATAGCTTTTATAGACATGAAGTAGTTACGTAATATGATGAAATGCAGAGAGGCAGGGCTCTAGGGCACAATCATTCTCTGCTGGCAAAATGCTCGTTCATGCAAAAAACATTTCCAAACAACAAATTAACCCAACAGGAATAGAAATCGCAGCTGTAAAGACAAAAATGCCATACTCAGCGTTAAGGTTATTCTGACTGATAACTCTGTGTGTGAGGAGCATTCCTCTTTAGCTCCACATTCCCCATCCATTCAACAAAGTAAGCAACACAACCTTAAACCAGGTGCAGGAAAACACTGGGGAGATTTCTCCCTCTAAAATTTTATGCGTCCTTTTGTATTTTTAACGTGATTTCCTAAAGGAGTAATATTTATTGTGGTAGTGCTGGCAGGTTGTCCATTCATCCATCCATCCACTTGTTTCATGAACTTTCCCTCTCTTTCAAAAAATTTGGGACCTTTTTGCTAGTTTTTATCAAATTTGATGGAAGGGTAGAAGTCTTACAACTCTGTAAATCTGTGGGCCAAGAAGAAGAGACCCACCCTTCCACTGGAGAAAAGACAGGCAGAACTCACTGGTTATACTCGTGCTTGGTATAACCCATCTTAGTTGTGACATTTTGTGATTTTTATACATCAAATTAAATATATTTTCATAACCTCCATGCATGCTATTGAGGTGGACTAGACTGCTGAATGGCTAGGATGTTGGGTATGATTGTGAGGAGAGAAAAATTAAATTTCTTCTGTAGAGGGGTAATCTTACTGAAGTGACTAGTGTCGTATGCTCCTTTTTGAAGCATTTGCATTAGTTGTGTTTCCAAGGCCATAAGGAAATCTGCTGCAGGTATATGAACCAACAGGCAGAAATATATGAGGTGGAATGGAGAGGGCAATGTCAAATTGTAGTTTTTTGAACATATTTCCAATCACAGATAAGTACTAGTCCCTCAGCAGTACCTTCTAGACATCAAAGCGAGGCCCTTCAGAAACTGTTTCTCTTTATTTACTGTCCTTGCTTTCATATGTCTAACACAGTGTCTCTTCTTAGCTGTAGGTGACTACCTTGAATTTGCTTAGTTTTCTCACACAGCTTTATTTATCACGCTTTTTAATTCCATGTGTACTTTGAGGGACGCTTCATAAGTTTCATTTATTTTTTATATGTTCTTCTCTTACTTCCCATCTCATCTGTCCAATGAACAACACCATCTCCTGGCAGCTATTCTTTTATTAATACTTAACTGATTAAATAATATATATTTTTTTAATCATTTGTGGGTAATGCACAGCTATAAAACTTGAAAGTTACCTATTTGACATTTTACTTACAAAAATTTTAGCATAAGATGATGTTGGCCATCTAATTAGAATGAGAGGAGAAGCTGAATACTTGATATGTATAAAAGGTAATTTCTCTTTGCCAGATATCAGCATCTAATGGGCTAATTTCCATTTTTTATTTCTGCATCAGTGTATCCTATCTTTATCAAATCACAACACTGTTGTAGAGGTAAAAATCCTAATCAATCAGGCTTGAAGTGTTTTCTAAATGTGAGTCTATAATTAAAGAGTTTAAGTCTCATAGAAAGCAACATATGACTATCCTGGCAGTCCCTAGGAAAAAAGGAAGTACTAGATACGAAATCAGGAGAGCCACTGTATAAGTCAATAAAAAAACTGAGAATGCATTAAAAAAGAAAAGAGCAAACCATTATAGTTGGAGTATAGAATAATGAAACAAGCTCATCTCACTTCTAAAGATAAACGAAGGTTAGGGACCTAATCTGTAATAAAATCCATAGGTCTGTCTAACCACCTGATAAAATGCTGTTACATACTATGACTTGAAATGCTTTGTTTTCATTACTACTTTATCACTTTAGTTATATTATAACTTGTTCTCAAACTGAATTTGATTTCTGTACCCCAATAACATGCAAAATAAGGAAATCTCCCAATTAAATGAATAAAAAACGCCTTTGTTGAGTGACCATGTTATAGCTTTTCTTCAAATTACTCACTTTTAAATGCTTTAGTAGCTTTTAGTAACAGGTTCTGGATCATAAGGGTACTTAATCACTGAAATAACATGTGTGATGATGATAGGTATGATCTTTAAAAGTTCTTCTGAAAATGAATGCAGAAAGTCGGATGATTTACAGTAGACAGCAGAAGGCTCACTGTCTTGAGGTTGCAAGAGAGGGCAAGAAACATTGTAGGTTAGCGAAAGGTGAAACTGCCTTCTGTGTCTATCCAATTTATTGAAAATAAGAGATGGCTTGAAGCCAACAGGTCTTAAATTTCTAATACACTCATACATCTGAACTGCTTAGAGGGGCAGCATGTTACAGAGTAATTCTTTTAGCTGAAGTTGTTCTCACATCTAGTAATACAGACTATATAGTGCTTACAGTATGGAGATGCTCCTTAACAGTCTTTACGTTGCTAATGAGATGTAACCTAGTTTTTCTTAGGAAAATTTTTCAGTTTTACTTTGCCATTACTGAAATTTGTAGTACCAAGCTGTGGACATTTTTAAAGTTATTTTCTCCAGTCAGATTGGGCTGATTCTCATTAACACACATATTACTTCAGCGCAAACAGATTTTCTAGTCCTGGATAACCTCTGTACCTCCAAGAGATCCAGACCAAAATGGCTGAAAATGCATGATGAAACATTCCCCCTTCATTTGAGAAGCAGCCAAAAGTTTTCATTTTTTTTAGCATAACAAACCAATATTAAGGTACAAGTGATGAAATAAATTCTGGGCTATAGTGACCAAACAAATAAACTTCCAAAGCACTGTGTTTGCTTTCTGGTATTTTACATTTTGTTGGCCCCCCCCCCCCCCCCCAATTCTTGTAAATCATCACGTTTAGCTCTGTAGTTTACACCATACTTCAGAAAGGCCAGCATCCTGTGCATAATTAGTCCAGCACTGAAATTCAAAGTCACAATGAACTTAACATTAATTTTGGCACTGACTTAATACGGAGGTAAGATTTCATCTGGAATAAAAGGAGGGACCTCTCAATGACTGCACATGCAGAAATGAATTTTTTGCACTTCAGTCAGATCTCAGGATCTGTATACAAGATGCTGAAAAAAAAATTAAATTCAAGAGAATAGATAATAAACCAAGTAGATGTAGCAATTAGTGGTTCTGAGAAGGCCTATAACTGTTACCATGGTAATATTATAATTTTCTGGCACTGAACATGATATATTATCATTAATTTTAGATGCTGGTACGAGTCCATTATGATAGCATTGGGGTATAATCTGCATTCCTGGACAAGGGTTTGCAATTAGCTTTAACTGAGGGCACAGTGTGATTTGATGGAGATCTGGTAATTTTACTAAAGGCTGATCAGTAGGAAGCAAGATGCCACCTCTAGCATTACCAGATTTCTTTCTGTATGCTCTCTTTCCATCCATGAAATGCAGCCAACAGTGCCCTGCAACTGCAGTCTGACAGTTCACAGGAAAAAACAGAAACACTGTTCTTCAGCAATGCAAGAGCCATTGTACTGCTGGAGCCTTATCAGACTGAATACAGTTTACCTACAGATAGCCCTGCCTTAAGGTAAACCTAGCCTTAAATCAACAGAAAGCAATGTTTCCTGTGCAAACCTAAAATGCCCCCTATGATTTTCTTGTTGCAGTGCAGGGCATGCTTTTACTGACTTCAGTGGGATCAGCTTTTCTTGACGAGTCCTCTCATGATAGGCTTTCATTTTAGCACATTAGATTTATGTTCCAGTTAGGCTTTCAGACTTGTTTTATTTTCTTGAGGCAGGAGGAACATCGGACACCACATCATAAATACACACAAACAGATGCAACAGAGGATATTAATTCTTGTTTGAGATTATCCGCTTCAGTGAGGAAGTTTGCATAGCTCTAGAGAAAGTCAGGTAAGTTAAGAAAGAGACAGAGAGAAAGAGAAGAACTGATGCTGTGAGATACAGAGCATGTTCAACCTCCCTGACATGCAGGTGCGTTTAGGAATAGGTGGGCTCTTCAGGATCAAATACAGTCATAATTGCTGCATGGACACACGGTAGAGTGAAATTAGTGCAACTAACTTTGTGGAGCAGTGCTGTTTAGTAAACCTGCCTTTAAAAGGTGGAGTTTTAAATTTGTCTGGGAGCATGACACAGAAAAGATCAAAACAAATGGGATTTCTAGTTTCCAGTGAACTTACTTAAAGTTTAATAAACCTTCAAAGAACAGAGTTTGGTGCATTTGGGCTGTTTAATTCTTTAAGCTTGATGTTGGCAGTTGCTCAGTGTTGATGGCTGTAACTGTCTGGTGATCTGCCAAACATAAATATTGTGCAAAGCATTCTCTGAAAGTTCACTGAACAGTTGCTTCTGGCTCATTTTTATATAGTTAGTTTATTGATTATCCATGTTATTAATTTTTTTTTTCAAAAAGTGCAGAGATTAATGTGAGCTCTAATGAGGAGAAAATATGTTCCACCTAAATTTCTTTATCATTTGTATCTGTACAGTGGAATCAGTTTTATTAACCTTGATTAATACTTAGTACCATGCTACTTCATCAGTCTTTGTTATCCTTGCACCGCATAGGAGCGGAGTTTTAATTGCTATATATCACCTCATCATAATATTGTACCTAATTCAATCTAGAGACAAGTGTATGTACTTAATCTGTTATATTTCTTTTCCCTGCAGAGAATTAACATTCAGATTTTATCCAGCTAGGCAGCCAGTACCATTCGAATACTCATCTGAGCTGCTTAACCCTCCTGTGCTGATGAGTTGATGGGAAATCTTAGAAGAGTGTATTTACTTATGATACTTTCAGCACTCATTATCAGTGAAATCCTAGTTGCATTAGAATAAGTAAGTGTGAATTTTATTACTGACTTCAGGATTCTACTTCACCTGAATAAGTCATCTTGAACAGGCTAGGACAGGCTTCTATTCTGGACCTGAAGTACACCTTGTGTTAGAAAATAGTAATTAAAAAGCCTTTTACTGGCCAAACCCCCAGTTTTGGCCTCTGCTAATATGTGGCTGCAAACTGGCAGTCCTTTTCTTAGGTGAAACGCTTCTGTCCTTACTAATGATAGCAAGAGCTGAAATCAAGTCAATGTAGCAAGCTGAACTTTTAGAAGTACAAAATGACAAGGAGAATACTTGATACTTATGAACTGAAATCTTAAGGACTGTAGGAAATAAATACAGAAGGAAGTAGCTAGTGGAGGAAAAAACTGAACTTTTAACTGTTCCTAGGAACTTTGTGTTGAGAATTGATTTTGCTCCTCCAACGATATCTTCTGATTTACTGGGGAATAGAGACAAGCTTCCAGTGTCTGCACGAATACTGTCCATTAGTACAAATTGACCTCTACTCATCACTCAGTCCGGTCATACCATCCTTTTATCATTTGCTTCATTGCACATGTTGGATGACAGCACTGGCCTTCTGGACAAAGCTGCTTAAAATGGAGTTGAAAAAATCTGCAGGTTGGGCTGAGGTGCAATGATTTGTCGCCAACTAGGTGACCTGTCCAGTGAAAGCTGGCATCCCCTCTCAGAGGATGTACTAGTGGGAATAGCATTAAGGGGCTAGCCAAACAGTCTTTAGGAGACCATCAGTGATTTTGTTGCTGGAAGTGTCACTCTTTTGGCTCATATAATGCTGCAGTTTTTTTAAAGTGTGTCATTTGTTCTTGGTATCAGAGCCAGTGAAATTATCAACTGTGAATAATTTGTGTGAAGAATTCTGGCAGTTCACACCCAAAATTTTAGTTCTGTGAAGACTGGTATTTCACACAGATACAAAGCAAAAGAATGTGTTTCAAATAATTTGTTAGGTTTTTTCTCCAGCCAATAAACTCAGTGTGTACATACATATATAATTAATCTGTCTGGTTCACCACTAGCGCTTTGCTACAAAATTGTATTGAAGTCATTCAGTGGTACAAGGGAATCAGTATCTTCTCACTTATTTGACTGCTGGTTTGTTTTACCGGAATCTGTGTTTTGGGTGAGGTTTTCCAAAGCCAGCAGAAGTAGTCTGGCTTTCCAATTGTGCTGTTGGAAGTAAAACCACTGTGCATGTCTACGGGAGCTGTATTCCATGGTAAGTTTTTCTTATTGCCACCTTTCACACTCCTTATCTTAAGGTCAAATGTGGTAAAAGTTTGGGTTTCTCAGCATGATAATAGAAACTTGCCTTTTGGAATCATCTTTTCTAAAACACATTTTAAGATTATTAAAGGTTACAAAAGACTAATACTATTCCATGGTAAGCTTTCTTCATGACAGAGTCAGTGCAGCATAGGAAAAAGTAGGGATTCATAAAAAGGACACAGCTCCATTATTAGGAAAAAAAAAAAAAGGGTTATCACTTAATTCTGTGCTTTGCTTATTATGCACAAGCGCACACCTCAGTAGACAAGAGGAGGTTTTAAAAAATTACATCTTGCTTCCCTTAAGGCAAGTCTAAGATAACATTTCCTAGCTACTGGCTGATTCAGATGAAATTACTATCTCTCTGACCTTTGTAGCCCTCAGGAAGAGTGAATACATCCCCTACAGCCTCCCTGTGTTGCCAAGTTTCTGCATTCAGGGCAGGCCAACTGTATTGCTACTTCTGGATGGAAGGAGAAATATTTTAGGGTTTTTTTTTCCTCTTTGAATTACTGGAATGATGGATGTATGTTGGCCAGCAGATGACTAGGCACACCCTCTCACTCTTTACACCTTTATGTCTTTAATACTCTTCGTTGGACAAAGCAAATAATACTGTCATGTATGTCCATGTATACTTACAATTATATGACAACATCATTTGATTTGCACAGTACCTGTGTGGAGTGCATATGTGTACATTTATACGTATACATGGATGCATATACAAGTACATTTGTAAATTCTACTGAAAATGTCATCCCTAATTAGAACACATTTAAAAGCAGCAGCCTGTTTTCCCCTAGAGTTTAAATAATAATTAAATCTAAACTTTCAGATGTTTTGTCCTCAGTCTTTATTGGAGAAGGAAAATAGCAGCTTACTGATAGGAAAAAGGCACCTTAAGAGCCTGCAATATTTAATAGATACCCGCAGAACAGAAGTGCTTCCCATGTGCAAACAGGCTGCTGACCTTTTATAGCCCATGAATTAGAGTAAAAGGTGAAGTATAAACATTTGCTGGTATTCTTTGGCAGGATCATGCTACTTTATCTTCTGTTTACCTTCTAAACCTTGGCATAGATTGCTCGGATATGCCATTCACAAGCAGTCGATTTTGCTTCATTCCTCATTGATCATAATGGCTGGCTGCTGCATTTAGGCAAGTCCTGACATTGATGCTTCCTACTTGAGGGCTGGTAAAAGATCCCAGATAATTGTGTCTACTGACTGGATGCTGTTAATAAAATCATCAGGAACAAACTGGAACTTGCATAATAACATCAACAAAACAGCATATCTCAAGATACTTCAAAGCAAAAGCTTTCATTAGTTTCTCAAGATAAATAGGGTCCTACCTCTCATAAGTACTATATTGTAAGCAACAATAATGAAGTATATGTGTGGCAGAATTTCAGAAATATAAAGAAAGTGGGCACGAAATGCAGTTTGCTGTGTAATAACAAGGGCAGAATTGTCCGCTCACACCTCATTGCTATGTGAATTAAGTGAAATGGGATTCTGTAGTTCTCTACTTGGACAAAACTGTATGAGTGAGTGGTATCCATGCGATGCAGCATTATTTGGCCTAGACTGCCCGATTCCCTTCAGAGAAATACCACTTCACCATCAGCAGATTCTGTATTTCAGTTGCAAGAGGGCCTCAGTCTTACATCATTAAAAGACTCTTAGATACTGTCTGTGCCATGACCTAAACAAAACATTTCAAATACAAAAATGGATTTAAAAAAATGTATTCCAAATGCCAAGTGTGGGCTCTTTGGGACTCTTCTTTCATCACTATTGATTTATTCAGTAACACACCAAGAGACTAGCTGGATGCATCTTTGAATAAGGTTGTATTTTAACACTTTTTAATGTCATGCTGTTTATTCATATATTTTCCTTTGTTTTATGCTAATGAATTCATTAACAGTTGTTCAGTTATTATCAAGGGTATTTTTTAGTTGTTAGATTAGAAAGATTTTTATCGTGTTCTTACTGTGAATTTACTCATTACATATCTGACAAAAAGCAGATGATTTCTCTTGCAGAAAAATAACCCCCAAGCCCCCAAAACACAACCACAAAATGTTCTCGTAATTTCCTTGACTCTAATGTGTGTTTGTTTAAGCTCTTCAGTTTGCTTTTAGAGAGATTTTCCAAAACATCACAATGAACTGTGTAAACATGTCAACAACCGTAAGCAAGGAATGATATCAATGCTGTACTTACAACAAGCAACGATAATACTAAGATATGGTTTTCCCAGTTCTATCATTCATCAGATAATCTTTCTAAGGCATAGAATAAAACAGACACCTGTTCTACTCTTAAAGGTTTACCTACCTTTCCTTTAATTAGTGATAAAACTGCTTATCTTATAGATGACTATTTTTTGTTGCTTACAGATTTTCAACACTTAATAATGAACATGTTCTTTAAAGATATAGCTCATTTCACCTAAAAACCTAGACGTATTTTGAAATCCAGTCATTAATTAATGATGCCTAACATCATATCTGTTTGTGAACATATTACAAGTACACTTCACTGTTTTACCTGATGGTCCCCTATTTCATAGCTGTTCTTATTCATGATGTCTTTAGATTTATAATCCCTTCTATCCATGAGCTCTTTGGAGATATGGGCTTGTTATATACTTTTAAGGAACTTGGTACAGGTAGATCTTGCTTCCTGGTTGAATCTTGTACAGTTTTCTGAATTACAGATGACCTTAGTAGATGACATAATAAATGAAATTTTTAATACAGGTTTGTCGTGGTTTAACCCCAGCTGGCAACTAAGCACCATACAGACACTCGCTCACTCCCCCCCCCAGTGGGATGGGGAAGAGAATCAGAAGGGTAAAAGCGAGAAAACTCGTGGGTTGAGATAAAGACAGTTCAATAGGTAAAGCACAAGCTGTGCATGCAAGCAAAGCAAACCAAGGAATTCATTCCCCATTTCCCATGGGCAGGCAGGTGTTCAGCCGTCTCCAGGAAAGCAGGGCTCCATCACACCTAGCAGTGACTTGGAAAGACAAACGCCATAACTCTGAACATCCCCCCCTTCCTTCTTCTTCCCCCACCTTTATAAGCTGAGCATGACATCACATGGTGTGGAATACCCTGCTGGCCGCTTTGGATCAGCTGCCCTGGCTGTGTCCCCTCCCAACTCCTTGTGCCCCTCCAGCCTTCTTGCTGGCAAGGCATTAGAAGCTGAAAAATCCTTGACTTTAGACTAAACACTACTTAGCAACAACTGAAAACATCAGTGTGTTATCAACATTCTTCTCATACTGAATCCAAAACATAGCACTGTACCAGTTACTGGGAAGAAAATTAACTCTATCCGAGCCAAAACCAGGACAAGGTTATAGACAACAATTGTCCTTTCTAGAAGGATAATACGTGGGTTACATGAATGAGAAATGCAAACTGAAGAAAGTGAAATGTCAATGTCTTACCAAATATTGTCTTTGATACATTTCCAGTCTGTAGGGATGGTGTGTGCATTTACGGGTGTGGCTGAAGTATATTGCAGAAAAGCTATGAGATAAACCCATACTGTGGGGTAAGTGAGATTCACATTACCAGGCTAGCATGTGTTCTTATTCTTGCTAGTGTTAAATCATTCTCTAGACTGCTGTTTTCTGTCTGTTCCTGTTACACAGCAAAGCCATGTACCTTTAGTCTATAACTGGGTCAAATGCTAAATGCCATAATCACGTAAATAACCTCACGAGTGGAAAAAAAGAAAGGTGAGGATTTAGTGCAGTCATCGTCCTTTTCAAGGCCATGATAATGCTTAACATGTCTAAAAGTAATCCAGGATAATAGCTAGAGCATTCGATACATGGCAGAGTAAAACCTCTCTTCTCTCCCACAGCAGCTACTGACAATGTAGGTGAACCATCTACACTTGCCTTACTGCCAATTCCAGCCCCTTTCCCTGGTGGCATTGCTCTTTCCACTTCTTCTGAGATGCTTCATAAGGCAAAACAAAGGCTCCTGCCAGCTAGCGAAAGAAAAAGTAGCCCCATAAGCATACTGCATGGAAATACACCACATAAATACACTGGACATCCCTGCTATTTATCTACCCCTTCCCACCCTGACACCAAAGGGAGTATTTGAAGATCAGGAGAAGCTTTCTGCCCTTTGAGAAAGTGCTGGGCGTTGTAGAAATAAGGTGGTTCTTGTACTGTACTTCCTACCATGCTATGCAGAACCCACCATAAGAGGTGGTATAAAGGCATTTATTGCTTGCTGCGAGGTGAATTAAAATGTGTCCAGTGGAAATTATTCAAGCGGTATGAAAGAAGGAACAGCAAATTCTGGATTATGTAGTAAGTGACAGAAAATAAGGCTGTTCCTAGAGAACAGCTGCAGTGCTGGGATCCTCTGATTAAATAATTTACTCGAGGCTTAAAGGAGCCAGAGACTTTAACCATCATTGACAAATGCTCACTTTTACATTCTATTTTAGCTTTCAGGATTATGTGTCTTTTATAAAAGAGAAGGTACCACTCAGATGAAAGTGATGGTCTTATGGCAGAAATTACAGGTGGAGGCTTCTGTGCTATGTGGGCAGACAGATGAAACAGCCAGAGAGGTCCCATCTGGCTTCAAGAGCTCTGGGAGCCGAGCATAAAAGATTATGGCTTCCCAAATAAGCTGGGTCAAGTGTGTAGATAGATCCTGAGGGAGTTTTGAAAGCAGAACGCTGGGGTCTGGCAGGTCAGAAAGGGTATCCCGGAAAGAATAAATCAGTGTTGAGCTCCTAACATAAAAACTGTCTGGGAGTATTCACAAAAATTATCCATGTGCTTTAGATATATTTGCTCCAAATTTATATATGCTCTCCAATAAATTTTGAATAAAGATATGATCATAGAGGGTAAATTTTAAACTTTCATGTGCAACTGATATTTTGTTTTAAATTCATGTGTACTGAAACAACACAAAACATGCGCCACAAGGGCTCCAAAGCCCTTGTTCTCTATGCTGAAACCAGGACACAGAGTTTAGACAACCAAATAAATCACACAAGCATCTAGCTTCATTGTTGCAGTTAAGACCAGACATGAAGAGTTACTTTATATGAATGTGATGAGACAAAATTAAATTTAAACTTCTGACATAGTCAATAAATTTTGCAATAGTCTAATTTTTCAAGGAATCCTGCCTCAAGCAAGGACCACAATGGGAAAGAGAGATTTTTTTTTTTTTTTTTTTTTTGTTTTTAAAGCCATTTTTTTGTTTTCCTCATTTAAAGGATTCAGTGTTTCATCAGCTCTATAAATGTACTTGTCAAGAACTAGAAGTAATACTATGCAACTCTATGTATCTACCTGAGCAATTGTGATGGGCAGATGCCATATAAAACTGTCATCAATCTGCAAATTAAAAATAAAAAATATATTATGTATGGCCCAACAAACAAATTCTAAGAAGTAACTATTTGCTCATGGACATTCCATCATGAGAAAACATGTGCTAATTTCACTACTTATTCTCGTATATATATATTTTTTTTTTTTTTTCCCCTCTGTGCTGCAAATAACATGAGGAATGTCTGGATAAGCAACTAATGTGGTTTGAAAGCTGTGCAGTGTTTCTGCGTTTGAATGGGTACTAAGCAGGCTCCATCTATTTTAAATCGCTACTGTTCTCTCTTTAAAGATGTTTGTTGTTCATGACCTTTTAAAATTTTATTTTATTAGGATGTTAGTCTTGATGTGATCATGTCATATGGATATAGACTTACAAGTCCATGCTCTTGTCAGTGGACACTTCTAACAGAGGTAAGCTCCAGGTATGATTTCTTTCTAATGCCCTTATATAGGCCAAACTTAATCACCTCTGTGTAAAAGCCTTTATAATTATCATGCATCAGTGCTAACTGCAAAGTTACTAAAAAAAATAATTTGGAATTTTGTTTTCAGACATGTAACCGTAACTGACACGGTGCAGTTTGAGGCTCTGCAATCTATTGCATCTTCAAAGGGCTCCACACAAATTGATAAAGGATACTGAATACCAAACTGTGAAGGTAGAAAAAAAAAATATTGATGAAACCAAAGCGAGTGTTAGTCCCCTTCAGCAGTAGCAACGCTAGGCTCATCCTGTTTTGTACAGTTATTATGCTAACATGGCCTATTTTTTTCTGTAGCACCTTCATACTTTCATGACTACCAATATTCATAGCAGTAAATAAATTCATGCTTTCTTGTCAGTGCCTGGGGTGGATGTAGAAAACAGAGTATGGCAGGCATGGAGGAAGCAGCGGCTGGGGTAGGGGAGAAAAAATATCTTGCCTGTTACGTATAGTTGTAGGAGAAGAGAACTAGGAGCTTCCAGGAGGGGAGCTTGTAAGGGAGTGAAACAGCCAGGTCTTTGCATTCATAATTCTAGGATCCTCTCCATATGGAGACAGAAATACAGCCTAGGCCCTAACAGGCTGTCATTACTGTCCTGGTTTCAGCTGGGACAGAGTTAATTGTCTTCCTAGTTCCTACAGTGCTATGTTTCTGAGCTAGGTATGAGAAGAATGTTGATAACACACTGATGTTTTCAGTTGTTGCCAAGTAGTGTTTATACCAAGTCAAGGATTTTTCAGCTCCTCATGCCCAGCAAGCGAGAAGGCTGGAGGGGCACAGAAGCTGGGAGGGAACAAAGCCAGGGCAGCTGACCCCAACTGGCCAAAGGGATATTCCACACCATGTGACAACATGTCCAGTATATAAACTGGGGGGAGTGGAGGCAGGGGGATCGTTGCTGGGGGACTAACTGGGTGTCAAGCAGCAGGTGGTGAGCTATTGCATTGTGCATCATTTGTATATTCCAATCCTTTTATTACCATTGTCATTTTATTAGTGTTATCATTATTAGTTTCTTTTCTGTTCTATTAAATCGTTCTCATCTCAACCCACAAATTTCATTTCTTTTCCCCATTCTCTCCATCCCACTGGGTGTGGGGGGGAGTGAGCGAGCAGCTGCGTGGTGCTTAGTTGCTGGCTGGGGTTAAACCACAACAGTTATGTTGCTCTGGCTTACTTTTGGAAAAACTTTACCAGCAGATTAATGAAAATATTGCCCTCAAATCTGGTTTCCAAGGGGAGAGACAGTCTAGCCTAGTGTCACAATTTCAAATACCACTTTATAACACCCAGTCCAGTAGCTTACCTACCATTAGTCTGTGTAGGTTCTTCTGAAATCCTTGATACCTGCAAGTCTCATTCAATCTTTTCAATTGCTTACAGTTTCTGAAGTGAAATGTATGACTTTTTTTTATTCTTGTTTCCTTAGTGTTTTGCAAGCCCGAATGTTTGCACGTCGATAGCAATTTTCGAAATGTTTCTGCTTCCCAAGGACCTCTATCTATCTGAAGAAACTTAAGAAACAATCTGTTTGAAATCTGGTGAGTTTTCATCCTGGTTACCTTTTTTGTAGGCAGATAAATTTATTCTCACAAATATTTGTTTAGGTGTAGTTATGACCATTCTTCCCTCTTTTCAGCTATTCCTATTTCCAAATATTAGATTTGTGTTGAAAACTACTCACATTTGCTTTGCACTGAAACTGCTCACTACTTCTATTGGCTTTATAGAAATCTCTTCTTTTAGGCTGGAGATTTCAAAGCACTTTCAGTGGTTTTTTTTAAAGTGCAAAATTATTTAAATTGGTTTCTTCGGCTCTTTTTTCTCACCCAGCTTTAAAAAAAAAAAAAGTCTTTCTAGACTATGCATCGAAGTGAGAAATTCATGCCCATGCTAAGGGAAGCATAAGAAACTGTTTTAAGCTTTTCAAACAAAGTTGCAGTGAGGCATAAGTGTTTTGTTGTGCCCTCAGCAGGACTGGATTTCATTATGAGCACCAGAGACCTCAGAGCACTTTGAAGACTTGCCACAGTTTGTCATTAATCCTTGTGTTTCTGCCTCATAGTTTTCATATCCTCTGTAACTTTATTATCTGTATTTCTCCTTCCATATGCCAGGGTCAATAAAATTCGTGTGAGAAGTACACTATTTTACCACCCAGAAATATCACACTGACTAGAATAATTCCATGAGACTTGGAAATGCTTATGAGACCTGTTTCTGTGCTCCCAGTGCAGGCATGTCTGCTGAGTGAGAAATGCCAGCAACTCTCCCATGGCAATATACCAAGCTGACACCGGTATATTGCAGGATCTTTGGAGAGACTGAATAACAGGGTCTTACCATGTGGCAAGTGGGAATTTGCACAGGTGGGAGAGGAGTGCCATCATCTGGGGTCAAATCTGCACCCTGTTTACTTCAGTGTAGCAATGCATGTTGAGTATGACAAGCAGAATTGGGCTCGATGTCTAACTATTGATTCTGCTTGACATTCAATTATCGAGACATAGTTAAATTCCACACAAGAAAAAGTCAGCACAACTAATTAAGGATAATTTTGTTCTAATCTAAATATTGGTCTAGATGAGTCTCTCTGCTCTTTGTACATATTTGCAAAAATATTTATTTTGTTCCATTATGGTTAACCTCTGAAGGCAGAGGTTGGGTTAGAAGTCAGCTGATAAAGTGTTCCCTTTCTGCTTGACCCAGAAGAGAAATGGGATTGTTACATTCATGGTACCTGTCGTCTTTCCCTGTGGAAGGTACCATAAATCAACGTTGGTGCTTAACCACAGCATCACAGAGAAGCAGATGGGTTTTTGAGGGAGAAAAATCATCATTAAAAAAGATATGTTTTTAAACACTAAATCAGACACTATGTCTAGAAAAATGATGAAAACAGGTAAATAGCTACTTGTTATAATAGGCCATGTTATAACAGGCCATATTAAAACTCCCTGAAGTGAGTTAAGACAATTTATTTTATCACTGAATTGTGCTTTAATGTAGGCTCCCATAAAAACTTAGACTTTTACACTGACTTGAGAGGAGTATATGCTATGTTCAATAACCCCTGTCAAATAAAGGTACGAACCTAATTAAGCAATAAATCCATAAAAATTGTTACAGACAGTTACTGAGTGGCTGGCATTTTTATAACAGCAATAGATTTTTAAAAAAGCATTAGCTGTTATAATATGGCTGGAGTAGTTGTACCGATAAATTAGTCATTCTGGCATTTCATGACTAATTTTAATCACTCAGAGCCTCAGAGGTGTGCTTAGTTTAGAATTTGTGCTATTATTCTTAAATTCAACAAAAAAAAGTTAACCTAAATATCTATCCATATTTGCAAGATACTAATTGTAAAAAAATATTTAGTTTTTCCTGTTAAAGCTATTGTTCTCAGCACCACCACCATCTCTGGCTGAAAGAGATCTGGGTTTAATACCATCAAGTTGATACTGAAATCACCAGCTTATAGTTACAAATTGTCACGTCAGCTTTTTTTTTAACAAGAGTCAAATAAAGAGGCAGCTCTGTGTAGTGTCTTAATTTCAGGAATATGACATGAGTTTCACCCATATGCTCTGATATGAGTAAGTCAGAAATATGTCTAAACCTTAGTTCAAAATTTGAATTAAGTCAAAGGCAGAGCATTAGTAGGATTCTTTCCCTGCCCTGCCCTCCCTCTTCTCTAATTTAATGACTAGATGGGATAGCTTGCTGCTCCTTTTTTTTTTTTCTTCTTTGTTTTTTAGGAAAACCTATTAGTTATGGGCCTTTTCTTGTTGCGTGCTAATCACATTGAACAGCACACACCTCCTATTTATTTCCCTGGCAAGCAGGGAATTGCACACACTGCAGATAGTGGATTCCTCATTTCTAGCACTAGCCAATCTAACAGTCTTAGGGGAGCTGGAGAGTACCATCAGGGGCCCAAGGGGTGATAGTTAGTTCGGGGCTAATGACCTCCTCTGGGGTCATGAACAGAATTAGGTAAGTGAGAGTGGCTGCTGGTAGTTAGCAAGGGAGGGAGGAAGATGGTTGCAGTCAGACAGAGAATCAGAAGCAGCCCTGAGGATTACCTAGTCTCACATCAGAGCAGACTTCACTGTTAAATGACAATTGTGTTTAGACCAGCAAACGTCTGTGATGAAACTTCTGTATTGTTCTGGGCTGACACAGTACTGTCTTTCCTAAAATAGTATTTCAGATGTTGCTTTTTGTTAATCGTATGCCTTTAAGCCACTGCTTAATGGAATAAAGGACACCAAGCAATAATTCAAAAGCTGTAAAAATGAATGTCACGTAACCTATGGTATGTCTATTCCTGCAATACTTTCAACAGTGAGGAAGAACCAGGTGGTGTTTTTATTTCTACCAGATAAACATATGCAGCTGGTTTAGTATGTGATCTTAAATATATGTATATGACTTGTATCTGTAGTAATATGCTTAGTAATAATACTTTATACCCCTGCAGCACATTTCAGGTGGAGATATAAATCCCCTTACAGGCATTAATGAATTAAAGTCTAAATCACCATTATCTGATAAAAAGCCACTGTATTCCTCTTGAAAAAGAATCAATGAAATCTATTATTTTAAAATAAATAGGATGCAGTTGGTTTATTCTTTGTTCTCATGAACCAAAAAAAGCTAATAAACACTATGGACCAACTTTAATTCTATCTCTTTTAGAGCAAGGGCCTGCATTTGCTTATGAATGTCATAGGTGAAAATCAAACTTCTGCTGAAAGGTCACGAAGCTTTCAGGATTTGTTAGAGTCTCAAAGAAAATGTTGTATAGGAACTAACAAATATGGAGGATTTCTCGTGTGAAGAAGAAAGAACTACAGAAGTTGAGACCAGGTCCTTCATTCTTGAGGAAAAGTAGCTGAAACATTTTATTTTAGAAATGTGTTTCTATATAAGTTTCCCCCATAAGTCACACCTTTTTAAAATTGTACCTTTTTTTCTTTTCCTTGAGTGGATTCTCCCCCTTTTCCACCAAATTTAAGTGTGGTAAGAATTTAAAGGAAATGAAGGTTGCGAGCTTGTGCTACATTATACTTTTCTATGCTTCTTTACTTGTATGAAGTGATCCTGTTTAAAAGCACAGGTGTTGGGAGTGAGTCATCATATGGCCTATACCACCCCACTGCTGCTGATGCTGTGGAGGTTGAAGTAGGGGAGCTAACAGAAAACAGAGCTGGAAATTGGGAGCTGAAGTCCTCCTTGGGTAAGTGTGTCCACAGGTAGCGTAATTTGAATTGCAACTGATTATCAGAACTGATTTTATAGATGATTTGCGAGTTATATCCACAAAAAGTGTGGGTATATGCCAGTTATATTACTATGGCAGATACATTACTATGTTAAACATGTTAGGGCCAAGGAGGTAGATTGCAGCTTCAAAAGGTTCATCTCATCTGGGAACCTCAGGTAGCACTTGATTGTAACTAACAGACTGCCTGCCATTATCATTGAAGGACATAGAAGAAAGTTAGCTAAAAGCTAGGTGCAGGGACCCTGTGACACACCCTCTGGGCAGATGATATGGATAAACTTGGTCTTCTCTTATTTATACCTGCAGTAACTAATCTGGCAGGGATTCAAATAACTGCACAGTACTCCAATATTAATTAATTCTTCCATACACTGGCTTGTATAGATCATGGTAGCAGATCAAGGATTAAAGCCATGGTAATAGTGCTGAATTCCATGGCTTGTCAGCTTGTCAAGGATTAACAAGACTGATATAAAATTACTGGAGGAGCTGTTGTACAGTAAAAAAGGAAAACCTCATCAAATTTTTTAAGATGTTTTAAATACAGGAAAATGGTTTTTGCATTAGCTTTTCTTTTCTTTAAATCACTAATATTCTTATTAAAGAGACTCAATTCATCTCCCACTAACAAAAGTTGTATGTCATATGAATGGATCATTCAAATATAGACAGTAAAGTCAGAGAAAGCCATAGAAAACCAATCAGTCCAGACATGGGATAACCAGAATATATTTGCTTTATAGTCATCCTTGGATGATATTTAGCCAGTACAGAGCATTAGTTCATGCATGTCTAAGTGGAATTTAATTAGAAGTTACCTGGAACATGTAATTGCCTTCATGAAAGCAGTTTCCACAGGGTCTTTATTTTGTGCTCAAGAAATTCCTAAGCAGACTTTCCTGGAGTGAATTTTCGGCTCCCCCCCCCCCCCCCCCATATTAGTCCTATCCTCAACTTCACAAGGCATTTAAAACACCTGTCCACTGTTGAATGGTCCATGGACAAATATTTTATGCATTTCAGTTTAACTATATCTAGGCCATGTCACTCACTTAAGATCTATATTACAGGGCTATTACACAGACTCTCACATTTTGAAAACATAGTTTTCTTATCAGAAAAATGATGTGAAGAAATATTATTCATGTGTATAGACTGAAGAGAAAACTGATATTTTATTAAGTCTCTTCTTAAACTGTTGTGTCCTTTCTTTATATGGTCTAAATCTTAAAACCAATATATTTTTATGGTCTTCCAGTTAATACAATTGCAAAGTTTCTTCTAGTTAGTTTCTATCAAGCTTCTTATACCTGCTACAAGCACAGAACATCCTTACAAAGACCATGGCATATTCTTATATTATTTGAAATGTATCTATCCAAACACATTTCTGACTCTAAAAGTCTATCTGTACATTTTGCAGTTATTTATTGTTGGCTAAGGGACCAATAGTTCAGGAATTCATGCCAGCAGATGTATGCACAACCTGGTTGCCAAATGCTCAAACAATACTTCACTTTTGCTGCATGAAGGCTAACTCCATGCTCCCTATGGAGATGTTTACAAGGTTTGTAAAGGGTTCACAGGAATTTGGGATCTCAGAAAGGAACTTGTACATAACTAGAAGGCTGCCCAGGAAATCAGGAATGTATATAGACTGAGAGAGAGTAAATAAGTTGGCATGGGTGGAAGCTGAAATGCATCCTCTGAAGAGGCAATAAGCATCACCACCTAAACTTTTACTTCTGCATTTTTGCTTTTCTGATCTGCATTTTTTAATTTACAGACTTTCTTGCAGGTCTGTACCTCTGTTTCACTAAGAAAATCGGTAAAGTCACACAGCCATGCTATGCTAAGCTGAGCGTTGATTAATAAACTGAACTCCTGGATGTTACAGTGCCAGAAAGCAAGCTAAGGGTTAAAGCGTGGATAATCACACCATAGCTACAGCCCATTTCCTGGTCTTGTTTACTGATATGTATGTAGCCAGCTGCCTGCCAAAGCTGTAGCTTTTCCATAAAGTCATATTTATCTGTAAGATAATGAATCAGACAGAAAATCAATGTGACATTTCAGATATGGCCTCATTAGTGCCCTTGTTTAGTGTCAGGAAAAAAATATCCAGCAAGTTGCTCAGCATTTCTCTTCTCGCTTCCTGGAATTACGTTTTCCTTGCCTTATCGCCTTTATACATTGTTTTGAATTTGGTTCTAGCCACTAACCCTATAATTGTTAGCTTGCTCTATGCTTTGCAGTTATGATTTTTGACTGGCTATTTCTTTATTTGTCCCACAGATTTATTAATTTGCTTCTGCTCCCGAGTTGAATAAGCTGCTTACTCATCCCACACTCTTTCTGCAGAGCTGCTGCAGACTTTGCTGCACTTCTCGAATCACATGCAGCAAGAGAACTGTAAGAGAACAGTGCTGTTTACTCATATGATTTTTTTACCTCCTCACGTAACTTCCTATTTCTGTTTACAAATGCACTCTGCCTCTGATCTCCCTAGTCCTGGCTTTTTCTCTTCTTATGCTTCAGAGATTTTGTGTCATTTACCTTCTCTTGCAGTCTAAGAGAGCAGAATCATTTCCCTTGAAGCGATTCTGGATTAAAGCAATTTGCACCTGTCTCCTCATCTTTGTCAATCATTTGCTGCTACCCCTACCACACCACTGCTGTTTTTCTCAGCCCAGTTGGGTTTTTTCAGTTTGCTTGTTTTATGGTGATGCAGCTGAAGTTCAGTAGAGGAACTGATCTGGACTACAAATAACTTCATTTTATTTTGTGTGAAGCAGGCCTCATTAGCAGTACTGTTGCACAGTACTGTTGATGATCTTCTACAACAATATCAAAGAACTAACAAAATGGTAGGAGCCTGATACTGGTAAGAAAGAGTAGTAGTGAGCAATCAATGCAGTAGCATAAGCAGGCATTGTATCACGGTTTAAGCCCAGCCAGCAACAAAGCACCACGAGGCCGCTCTCACTCCTTGCCCCACAGGATGGGGAGGAGAAAATACAAAGAAAAGCTCATGGGTCAACACAAGGACTGGGAGGGATCACTCCCCACTCATGGTCACAAGCAAAAGACAGGCTCAACTTGGGGAACGGACAGAATCAATTTAATTTACTACCAATCAAATCAAAACAAGGATAATGGGAAGTAAACCCAAACCTGAGAACACCTTCCCCCCAGCCCTCCTTCCCACCTCAACTCCGCTCCCAGTTCTCTCCACCTCCTCCTGCCGGCTGCGCAGGGGACGGGGAATGGGGGTTGGGGTCCGCCCGCCATACCTGGGCTCTGCTGCTCCGTCCTCCTCACTCGTCCCCTGCTCTGGCGTGGAGTCCGTCCTGCGGGAGACAGTCCTTCACGAACTTCTCCAAGGCGAGTCCTTTCCACAGGCTGCAGGTCCTCACAAACTTCCCCGGCCTGGGTCCTTTCCGCGGGCCGGTCTTCAGTCACAGACTGCCTCAGCGCGGGCTTTACCACAGAGTCACGGCCATCTTGGGGAGCAACTGCTCCCCTCCGTGGGCTGGGGGACACAGCCTGCCGCCTCCCCACGGGCTGCAGGGGCATCGTCGCCTCCGCCTTGCCTTCCCTGCCCTCAGCACCTGCAGAGGGGTTCCTCTCACACCCCACTCCTCGGTGGTTCCCCTTCTCAAATCTGTTCTCCCACAGGTGTTACCACTCTCACTGATGGGCTCGGCCTGGGCCAGAGGCGGGTCCCACCTGGAGCCGGGGAAGCTTCTAGAAGCTCCTCACAGGAGCCGGCCCTGCGGCCCCTACCCTGCTACCAAAACCCTGTCATAGAAACCAATACACATTGCCATCAGAGAAATAGTATGCAGAAGCATGACTTGGTATAAATAGCTTTCTCTTTATATTTTTTAAACAGCTGTAGAAACTACTTAAGTCTTGTGGCACCTCTCTTACATAGTACATAGGTAAGTTTGCAAAAACAGTTAGTGGAAACTGAAACTTTGATAGCAATACTCTGATTTTTCAGTTCTGAGTTTCAACTTGTAAGGGTTTGTTAGCTTCACTTTTGCCGCCCTCCTTTCTTCTCTTTGTTTCTTTACTCTCACAACTTCTAAGTTTTTTTGCAGTCTTTAATTCTTCTATATTTTATAACATATCTTCTCTGGTTTTCAGTAGATCTGCTACAAGCAGAAAACCAAGGACATTTTTATTAAATGTTCTTCATCTCCCACAAAAGCTGCTTTCTTGGTCATCTTGGTTTATCCTACTTTTTTCATGTCATGGACATGTCCATATGGCACAACGCCTACGGAAACTGCATGTTGTATACAGTACTTGGCTTCAAAGTAACTGATGAGTATAAGAGAACTAGGTAGACTGTCATGAAATGGAATGTGGAAAGTGACACTATTTCAGGTTTCTTGGATCCCATAACCTCAGAGATCAAATTCTTGGAACAGCTATACAAGAGACAGGAAAGCCTGTAGGACCTACTGGAAAAGTGAAAGCAGGGCAGTCCTTCATCCAGAATGGTACTGAATTAACTTTTAAAATTTTTATTTAATTTTAAAGAAAATGAAGTTTTATGGCTATCAAAAACCTTTTTAGCTATAATTCTCTGAATTTGGTAGTAGCTATGTATTTGTCTCATTAATTTGAATTTAACAAGATTCTTCATCTAGGAAATATGTAATTTGTATTTTGGAATTTTTAAGTCAAGTCATATATTAGGGTATCTTTCACCTATGTATGATTAATGGCCTGTTATTGCATCTAGGTACCTATGAGTGTCTCTTCAAACTGCTATTATTACGTCATTGTTTTTGAGTTAACTCATCCTTTTCAATCTAAAATTTCTGAAGCATGCATGAAATAACGAATAGAGGTACAAACTCTCCCTTTTTGAAAGCATTGTACCTGACAATTCAGGATACTGTTGGCAATTTGGTAGGAATAATTTCTATTTGGAGATATACACAAATTAAGCTACGTCTTCAGGTGTCATGAATCAGTGAAGTTCCACATAGAAGCTCTTTGATTATAACTACAATCAAATCGTAGCAGGTGCCACCTGGGGATTAGTCCCACTTTATTAATTGCAGATAGTGTTCTTCTGACTGTATCTCATTATCTTTTATTTTTTTACAGTCCAGTGAGTAAATATGTAATGATCTGAACACTTCCTTTATCGCATTGTGTCATTTCTCAAACGAACTATTTTAGCAAACAGATTTCTCATGGTCTTCCTTCTAACCTGAGCCATTTGTGTATCCAGATACTTGAAGTGAAACCTTGGCTACACTGAAGTCCATCAGAAATTCAGTCTGAAACTACAATGGCAGTTCTCTTGCTTTTCATATCTAACTTACAGTATGAGCTTCTTAATGATGGTAAACTGTCTCCAGGTGTTTATTCTAATATTTCAGAATATCCATCAGGACTGGAAAAGGGACTTGTATTTTACTGAGTCTGTGCACATAGTTCTGGGTACCAGTGCAACAATTTTGGCTGATTTAAGGCATGTTTTCTATTCCAAGGGGTTTGCGCATGGTAAAAATCCAGTCCTTTTATGTGTGGGCACAGCAAGGGATTATATGGGGTAAGACAGTGTTTGATATGAAAGCAGTGATACAGTAGCCACTGGGTTACTAAACTGTTGTTTACATAACACTGTGCTGAACTCAGTCATTTTTATTTAGGAAGCACAATGAGATTAACATAATGACCTTCTTAGCAATATAATTTTTAAGCCTTGGGTTCCCAACTGTATATTACTTGCTACTTTTGAGATTCTTCCGTATTAAGTTCTTGTAATAAAGGAATTGCCTTCCTTTTCCTTCCTTCCATAGAAATACACACTCTTACCCCATTAAATATCCACTGTCCTTTCTGGGTAGCCATGAATTAGTGTTTGTCAAATTCATTGTTTGACAATTATTTCACTTTTTCTGTAGATGACTTAGAGTATTTCTAATTTTTTATTGCTCAAATAACTTGACATTGTCAATTTTGGTGGGTTTTTTTTTCACCACCAGTACAGCCATTTCCAATACAAAACATAAAATATGTATTTTTTTCTCAAATATTATTAAAAGATCCTTCTTTTGTTGATATTGACATCACACCCCCTGCCTTTTTTTAAACAGCTAATTCTGTTGCCTTAAAATATCAGTGAATCAGTTCAAATAGTTAATTTGAACAGTTTTGGTTAATGTATATAACTGCATCTTTTGTAGGAACTTTACTGTATTAGTGTAACTTCGTAGCATTTGTTTTATTTTAATTTCTTGTATCAGACAGCATTATTTACTGTGAAAGCACAACTTGGGAAAACACAGAAGGTCACCTATAATTCTGTATGATAAGGTATTACATTTGTAACAGAGGTATAGCTAAAATTTCTAGTAACTTGACATGTGGAGAAGTAGGCACAAAAACAATTTCAGACATAGAACATAGAACTTCTGGGAAAAAATACCAACTGTTTATGTTTTACTTTCTTTGACACATAGGACCTACTGGGTAAAAGAAATTGGATGTAAATTTCAACTTCTGCATGATAGGTTTTTATCCATGAGGAGCATATGAAGTGGTTCACTTTACATGCATGGGCAAAGAAATTTGAAAAGCAAGACAAGTCAATCTGCATGCAAACATAATTTCTTTTACACTGGAATCACACCAGAGTAAATCTGTTAACTTCATTTGGCTTTGTTCCAGGTTTTGACTAATGTGAGATGAGTAGCAAGCTCAAACTAGATGTTATTAATATGGGGAAGACTATGCTAACACCTAAGTGGATATTGTACTGGATGGAAAGTGAGTGTTTTCAGAACATAAGCAGAGTACCCAGGCAAAGCACTTTAGTTTTTCTTCTGCAAATCCTGGCTCCTGTCACTACACTTTTCAAGTAACATAGTCAAGAGAGGCTGTGAAAGTAGAGTAGAATATTTTCAATGCCAATAGACAGAGATCTGAATAGCTTAATTACCAGAACAGCACTTCTGTTCTCCCTCACGAGACACATGGCATAAGAGGGCAACATTAACTGAGCCAAACTGAAGTCATACCACAAGACAAGTTTCTGATGATCACCATCACATCCAAAGATTTGGATTTATGTAAAAGAAAGCATGTAGTAATTGGCGAAGGAAAAGATAAATAAGTTCATTGTCCATCCCTTGCCTGTAGTAGATTCTCCAGTGCTTTAATATCAAGCTTTAGGTAATTGATTATGGTTTTTTTTTATTACAGAATACAGTATTGAGGAATAAATATTTTCCTATTTCTCCATATACCAAATTACCATAAAATTTGTTGTTATTAATATTTGGGCCTTTATGTATTTGGAGGAGGAGGAGGAGGAGGATTATTATTATGCCACATTTCCCTATGTACTTGGTAATTCAGAGATTTTTATTACCTTTTCTCAATACTCTAATTTAAGAATTCATGACCATGAAGAATACATAATAATCAAGGTCCAAAGCAAGGAACATAAGCAGTATACTAATAATTACTCACTGCATTAAAAAAATTGCTGAAGCTATAAACTGCTTTTCTTAGAATACAGTGTGGTTTCCATAGATAACAGTTGGGAGATAGAAAATGATGATGTTTTTGTATTCTTTTTCAATTTTAAATCAGTAGCATAGGAAATGTTAAACTGGCCATTAGTCTTCACTAAATCTGTCAATACAAGGAAATAAAAGAGTCAATAGAGAAGGCACAGGAACTTTCAAAAATAACCTGGTTTTAAAAGTAAACTTTTTCAAGCTGTTCTATTGGGCACATCTTAAGTTTTATTTTTTAAACTGACTTTTCTTATTGTTATTGATGCCTGCTCAGAAATACCCTATTCTTTGTCAATGTTTAATTTATCACAGAGAACTTTATTTGGATGTTCTGCTCAAAAGAAGCAATGATTAAAGTAGCTCTGACCTTAATTGCACCAAAATAAGCATGAGCAGCATTTTTCAAAACTGTTGAAGTGTCTGATTTTAGGAGGTCAACTAAGATAACAACCTAATTTCAGTGGAAGCCTCAGCACTTCCTTTATTTTTTGCACTATTAATGCATCTAAAATGCATTTCCCCTGTAATTCAGTGAGTGAAGGTTGGCTGAATGAATCTTACAGCAAGAAAAGTCATTGCTTCAACCCCTGCAGTCCAAGGATTATGTACATTATGGGATTGCACCTATCAGAGGGTTCCTCAGGTCAAACTGCTTTTGCAGGGTTTGTGGCCTTGGGAAAGGCAATGTGTATTTATAAACAATGACATCCACAGACCCGAATTAAAAGAATTTTTCCATTTACTTTGGTGGGAATCAAAGTAGGTCTCTAAAGTCATCTAAAAGGAAATTTGACCCCAGCAAGAGTAGCACTATAAAGACAATGTCTTACAGTCAATACCTTATGTCTTGCAGTGAGTACCTTACACACTAACCTATGGGAGCAGGGAAATGGAGCCTCCTGTTATTGCAGACGTACTCCATACAATGATTTGTCTAGATAGGTGGGTAGATATATCATAATTAGAAAGATTACCATCAGCTGACATGTATGAAAATAGGTGCCACCTTTTTGCATGGTTATCTACAAATTATCACATACAATAAATTTGCAGTTGTTACTTATCAAAATTGGCCTCCAGCACACAGCTTTTTCTCATGCAGATCCTAACAATCTCCAGGGGAGATTTCAACAGCAGCTGCTACTTCTAGTACTGTAAGCAAGGAAGGAAGATGCTTTTGGCAGTGAATGTGAATGATTAGCTCAGGATGTAATTTGTATCTCAGAATTGTTTTGATAGCTCAGCACTTTCTTGGGTATTTATCTTTCCCCAAATGAAATAACAGTCTTTTCAACTTCAAATAAGTCCTGTCTATCTTGGAGTTATAGAAATGATATCATGCAGAATTCAACATTGCCAGTGCTCATAAATTAAAACTTACTAATCAACAAAATATTTAAAACAAATTCAAACTCTCAAACTTCTACTTAAATCATCTTTTAAATGTTCACAGATGCATGAGTCTAAGAAAAGCACACAAAAGGCAAATGGAGTGATCTATTGTGATAATAAGATATGACAAAAGATAACTTGGACTATTCAGATTGCAAAAATTCCATTTAAGTCTCTGACTAGTATTTTTCATGGCCCATTTTATAAGATTTCCTGCTTTATGCCTTATATTGAGTCCTCCAGATTGTTCTTTTAGGCCTACTGAGACAAGTGATTGTCATTATTCTTTGTACATTTGGACAATATTTAGGCCAACTGATTATCGGAGCTTGTGACAAAAAGTAAGCTGGTTGAGTAAGTAGGCTTCTTCCTCCCTTAGGCAGGTGAGAGTGGTACTGTGCAACTTGAACAGTGGAGAAAAAGAAGCAATCTCTAGTGGCGCTATCAGTAAAGTTATTTCTTACTTTGGACAAAAGAAAAACCAGGAGTGGGAACTCCAACTACAGGAGCCTGTATTTTTTTCATCTTTACATGGCCTACTTCACACCAGGTTGCACTCTCTGATTCTTCTGGATGTGTGGTTTCTGTTGACCTTTTATTCGTGCCTGCCGACACCAGCTTCCTTTCAGAGAAGTGAAATGCTGATCAGGACAAATTTAGATTTTCACAATGTAAAATTACCTTAGAAGTACTACAGTTACTTCTTTCTTAATTGACCTTTATTTATTCTTTTCTTTCCTTTTTTTCCTGACCTGCTCTGGCTTCATGCAATAGAATACAGGTCAGGAAGTAACAGCCATGGGGATTTGTCATTGGCAGTTCCCTGTGCTGACTGATAACAAAGAAATAGTAATAGCTTTCTTAAATACGAAGTAAAAAAAAATTGTTTACCAAGTTTTCCTTAATAAACATTGTTTCTTCAGCATACTAATATTCAATTGTCCCAGAAATACTCATTTATGAGGAAAAATTGTCATTGTCACTGCATTTGGTACCTACATTTTTGGTGTTGCTTTTTTTCCTTAGGGTTTGCTTCAGGGATCAGAGACAGGATGTTCTTTCACTAAATTATTTTCACCTGCTGTTATTGACACTGTAGGACTAGAATAACCTTACCTGCTAAAATAATGTCAGCTGAAAGCTAATGATTAGCATTTGTAATTTTTAAGGGATGATTGCTACAAGCTACCTTTCAATAAAATGGGGCACATGAGAAGAAGGTTTTGCTTTTTGACATGTGTAAGTATTACTGTTGACCCTGTCAGGATAATTTGTGTGTATACGTATGTATTTAAACTTAAATTAGGAATAGCAGTGGATTCTGAAGAGCTCTTTGTTGTTTTGTCACTTGCATAAGGTTTGATAGAGGAGATATTTTACTCCTAGAGTGGTAGTCTTGAGAGACTTCAAACTTCCAGCTCAGGTCAGGGGCAGGAATAATAAAGTATACTTTAAAGTTAGGTTTGGTTTTTTTAATTATGCTTTTCATGTCTGTAAGAAATTAGACGACAGCTGTACCTAATATTTGTAACACACACAAATATTTGTGTTGATGTGTTCCAAAAAAAATTGCAAAAATGGAATGTGTCATGTGCATGAAACAGCAGCTTAATTATATCAAGCAAATTATACCAGTGTCTGTAAGATATAATTCAGTTCCCACTCAATCTAATAAGAGAACATATAAGTTAAATCTGACTACATGCAACCATGTATTTCTCTAATAATGCTTTTCTTGACAGCTGTGATGGATGAGGGTAGAAGTAGAGAGGAGCAATACCTACAAAAGTTCTAGCTGTCCTAAAACTAGTTGGCCTAATTTTAGTGGCCTAAATTATCTCTGCTAAGTGATATGCTTTCTTAGGGACTATAGTTGAAGTGTATATCAAGAAGAAGAGCTAAAGAAATGCACCTTGTGCATGCTAAAAACCAAATAGGATAGTTCCTTGAATTATTGCCAACTGGGAAATAGGAAAATACGTTTAGGAAACTTTCAAATTACTCTGTCACGTCTTGAAATAAAATGCAGTTGTATACTTAAATAAGGACCAATCTCAATATTTTATTATGTAAGGAGTAGCATATCAATAGTTACTGAACAGACCTTACAAGAAATGTAAGTAAATTTAATTCCTTCTGTGATCTGTCTGCTTGTTTTTGATTTACCTTGACAACTAGCTTAAGTAACTATTTTACAAGATAGTGTGTCAAGACTGCTGCAGTTCCTGGAGGAGAGGGAAAGCTGCAGAACTCCCTGTGGATGCAGACTGCAATAAGCTGTGCTGCTTGGATGCTTGGGCTGAAAGGAGAAAGTGTGGAAGAGAGAATGGGCTTCTCTGTCCCTCCTACCAATTCTCCTGTACAATGTGCACTGATGTGGCCACCTGGACACCTAATGGAGAAAACCTCGTAGCACTTAGGAGTGTGAAGCATACTGTGGGTTTGACCAGACACATGGCTTTCAGTTCTTGCTTTTTGTGTATGGGCAGGGCACAAGAGCATCTTGAGAAGGTTGATGAGAATTTTAGATACAAATTTAAAACCATAAGATTAGAAGGACTTGCTCCATAGAACCTACCTTGTCATTTGAAACACAGTGACAAGTCTCACCTCATCAACAGCCCACAGACAACCGAGGCAGAAAAAAGTTACTCAGTTTCTGAAGGCTGATGACCTTCTTATGAGTTTGTTTGTTTGTTTTCCCTAAATGATCTGCATTTATCAGATGCTAACTACTGTTTTGTCTTAGTTCAGCTTTTTTGTGGAATTGCCTTATACATGGAATTTAGCTGAAATTTTGAGTCAGATAGATCATCATCAACTGTAGTGTAAGTCTAGGCATCTCTGTTGTTTCATTAAGTAAATTGCTTAGGCCTTTTAGGCCAAACTAGACTTTGATGTATTAGCATTTATTGGCTCATTAGATCTGGTAACCCTGGGCAAAGGATCTACAACAGTATTGAGCTTTTGGTTCAATCACATTACAGTTTTGTATCCTCATTTGGAAGGTTGTTGGGTTCTGCAGAAGTTTCCTAACCCTTGGTCTATTTGCTGTTATATGCAAATGAAAGATATTTCTCTAATTCTGTTATTTTCAGTAGCTGGGTAACACAAGTTCAGTAGCAACTCAAATAATCGCGAACCTCATCACTCGCAGATCAGTTCTTATAATTACGCGTTTCAGTTTTTCTTTGAAAGAAAACAAAAACCAGGAGGTTGCCTTTCTTTTTTAACATGTTTAAATCTCCAAATATTTTGTTCATAATTAAGTATGTCTGATCAATTTTCTAAGGAAATACCCCCAGGAAGTACTTTTCAGAATTTACACTGTCTAATTAGGAAAAGCTCTCTTCATCTTTTGTCTGATTTCAGATTGAGGTGACCATTTCAGTTTGTGGACAAGATCAAAATCCAATTAAATTTTACAGCTTGCCCTGCTCCCCCTGCCCTTAGGCAATTATTTTTATTTCTTTTAAGCAATACAATCAGAAGTCCTGAGAGCATGAGATTAAGTAGAAAGCTTTTCCTTCTTTTAAAGTCTGAACCAAGGTATGGACAGGAGACTACATCCTAACTCATGCATCCAGAGACTGGTCCCAAATCCCTGAATCTCTGACAACAGCCAAGGTCTCCCTGGGAGGTGACCCACTGATGCACACTGGTGGTCTTCTCATCTCTTCACACACACGCATTCACAGAAGCACACAGTTTTCATGGCAAGAAAACCAACGTGTGGGCAACAGGGATGTTTACAACATCGTCCAGTATATTTCTCGAATCACTATAACAAGCAGGATATGCAGCCATGCCTTAAGTCATACATGCTACATAGTTCATGTGTAATACATGTACTTTACTATGTTTATTAAACGTGTAAGATATATAGTAGTTTATCCTTGACTAGAAGACATTAATATAGTATTATGCTAGTCAAAGAAGAAAAACTATAGCTTTGTGCTAATCTGTGAATAGAGTGTATAAATGTTTTGGCTTTCTGAGTTGGCATGTATACAGACAGGTGTGTCTGTACATGATACATGCAAAGTTAAACTGTACCAATAACAAAATCATGGCAATAGCTCAGGGGTATGGTTGATGTAATTTTATAGAACTAACATTTAACAATAGACTAAAATTTTGAAATATGGGTTAGACTAGCCTTAGTTGAAAAAATGACTATGTGAAGAAGATATGAATAAACATTTGTAAGAGCTGCTTCTTCCCAAGATGATGTCTTTAAAATAATCTTGTTTTACCAAGTGGAAGAAGATAATGATAGCTGCTTTGTAATAATGCTTGCTGTGATTTTCACAAGAAAGTATTAACTCAGGGTTTATTTGTTTTCTGATGTGCAGATGTGCAATTTACTTGAAGCAAATTCTAACAGAATTTGTTCAGGGAAATATACCTCACAAAGATTTACCTGAAAATCAGTGGGTTACTAATCAGCTTGTTCTTTCACCCTAAAAAACAAAAAACAATGAAAGTCTCTAAAGGTGGTGGAAATGGTTCTTTCAACTCACCTTCTGAAAAAGTGAAGGAGTAGAATAAAGGGATTTGGCTGTATGGCCATGCCTGAAGTAGAGTAACCATTGAATCATTAAGATGTTCGTTATCCGAGCATAACCAAATCTTTTGAGATTCCACTCTTTGATGCAGAGGTTCCAGCTCTGAACCTGTGTCTCCCTCTCCAATTGCCAAAGGCAAGAGATATGCTATGGTGCACAGTTCTTCCAGCATCAGTGAACTCTTAAACTTGTTAAAAAGTACTATAAAAATACAGCCTTTTGCTAACATCCTTTTTACTCATGAAAGTGTTGTTCCTTTCAGAGTTTCCATCAGGACTTACAAGTGTTAGTGTCAGAGCCCTGTAGGCCAATATTTTACAGTTAGAGCCTTAGAATTGTAAAATAGCATGCTGTAATATATGAGAATGATTGAAGACTTTTCAGCTTTCTAGTAAAGAAAATTACCTAGAGATTTCTGAGTACTGGTAAGTAATGAAATTGAACTGCGACAGTTAAGAAAAATGTTTTTAGGCATTGTGTTATATGATAAAGTAGCTGCAGTCACTAGGATACATATAAAACCTCTAATGCAACTGCAAGGGATTTAGATGGATTGGTTCCCATGGTAAGGTTCCCTTTTCCCATTTGCTTTTCTTCTCATGTCTGAGGAAAAACAAGAAAGGACCCTTCTTTCCTGTGTGGTGTATAGAAAGGCGGGTCTTCTAATGGACTAGACAGCATTGTCCCCAGGTGGTCTGGCTCTCCTGTAGAGAGTGAGGTGGTAAAAGGGACATACCAGCATTCTGGAAAACACTGGGGAAAACCAGAGGCTGGTGTTATGGGATGCAGAGCTGGAGGGCACCTCTCGTTCTCTGTGTAGGTGGCATAGAGCAGAGCCTCACTGGATGGCAGAAGGCACAGTTCATGTCTGTGTTAATCCAAAAATCTACATGTCTGTACTCTCTGTGTACATAGGAGACAAATTTATTCTGAAGGGTTCTTTCACAGAGGGAGTTAATGCACACTATGCAAAAGCCATGGACAGGTTTGTTCCTAAGGAATGCCTCAAAGCTGCCTTTAGCATACAGTGTAGAATTGAAAGCAATAAAAATCCACGTATAAGATTTATTCTTAGGGCACATCACAGTCGCTAGCACATAGTGTGCTTTTGAGCACCATAGAAAAGGTTAAGCTTTGACAGTTGTTTTTGTCTCCAGGGGAAGGCCTGAACCGAGGCTGGAGCCACATACAGCATAACAGAAAGACAAAGAGCAATGACAGGAGGATGACAACCTGTGTCCCAGTGTACTTGCACATGACACTGCACTTTCACAAGGTGCAGAAAGCCTATCTGGCAGGTGACACAGAGGAGGCCTCCTCCAGTCCCTGCTGCTACTGTCATTTAGCTCGTGTTCTTTGTATACAGGTACTCTTTAATGCTATAACTCCCTATCCCAACTAAAAAAGCTGGATGGCTTGCTTTGCATTAAGGATTGAAGTGACTCAGATCATAGCATCATAAGATAATTCAGGTTGGAAGGGATCTCTTGAACTCATCTAATCCAACCTCCTGCTCAAAGCAGTATCAGGGGTCAGATCACACCTGGTTACACAGGGCTTTATCCAGTCTGGTTCTGATGGTTGAAGACTCCAGTAAGCCCCAGAACTGTAACAGGGGAGGAAGCAGGGTCAGAACAGAGGAGAGGAAGACTGAGGAAGAAAGAGAAGAGGAAAAAGCAGAGGAGGTAGTGCACCTCTTTTTCTGGCATATATGCAACAAATATAAATATACAGAAAAAGTACACATTGGCAAAACTGGCAACTGTACAAGGTATCTCCAGTGAACAGATAATACCAGGGTAGAAGGGAAAGGGCAAAGTGAATCGTTCTCTAATAATTACTTTAAATTAAGGTATGGTAAATCAATGAGTTCAAGATGAGTGATGGGTCTCTGTTATACCATCAGTTATATTCATGAAATAACTGATGTATTTTAGGCCTAGGCATGTGTATTTATGCATGTATCTGTAAATAATAATACATGAATGATGGTTAATTTTAATATCTGACTTACATACATAAATCAGTGAAACTCTGAGAAATTATCTTGAGTGTACACAATAAGGAAGTTTATATGAGAGCAGCCACAGAACTTGGTAACTGAGTAGACTAAATTAGCACTTGATGCTTAGGCTACAAGGAGCTGGTTGCAAAGAAGGAGAGAAAAAAACAGGCAGCAATGATAATGTACAAGGTGAAACAAGGCATTCCAGAAGGTACGCGTGATCTTTAGTAGGGCAGTAAGTCAGGGTACAGCTAAATATGAGTATGGGATGTACTACTCTGCTACAGTTCATCCTGGATGCCTAATTGTTTTACAAGGGATATAAATAATTTGTTGTTTTATAAATGTATGGCGGATGTTCTCAACGTCTAGCTGAGGTGCCATGAATCCCTATTCTTTTTCTCTTTCTTTTGATTCTAGGAGACTGGCCAAGTTATATATACATTTTATATAGCTATCAATAAACATCTTCAATGGGTACAGTATGATTTACAGTAATTTGCTTATAGGTAGATCTGCTACTGGCTAAGCCATGTTCTGTAGGATGCAGCTGGATGCCTAAAAGGAATTTGAATCCTCAGAGGCTGCCTATGACATTCAGCTTTTTACAAAATCAGGCCACATTTGACAAGTTATGGAACAAAAAAAGAAAAAAGCTCAAAAAACAATAAAAGCACCTCTATATGTGACTTCTATGCTAGACCTTACAATGATGGAAATAATAATGATGAGATGTGTTAACTTGGCAATTATTCAAAAAAAACCTTTTAAGACTAGCCAGAGAGTTCCTGTAGCAAAGGAACCATTGTGATGGGAACCATCACAACCAAAAGGTATTGGCAGAATGATCATACAAAAGGATGTTGAGAGCTTAAAAGGATAGTTTTAGTGCCATGGACTTTAATTCATCTAACCATGGCTGGTTCCAGCAGGTAGGTATTAATTAAATGCACACCAGTTGCTACCCAACCTGTGAATCTGTAGTACTCAGATGCTTCTTTTTCTGATCTCTAAACTTTGCCCAGCTTTCATGAACCATATTATGTGTAATGACAGTAGTTCACCTAATATAAATTTTCAGGCTTTCCTTATTTTCCTTGCATTAATACTGTATGAGAACTACTATTGTTTTCTTGAGGAAGGAAGGCGTAACAAACATCGCTGAGAAAGTTCTATTGATAGTTGTTATTATTATCAAAAGCCTAAGGAATATGTTGAAGATTAAATAGTGAAGATGGACCACACCATCCAAGCAACAGAGTCATACTAGCCAGAGACTCACAGAAATGAGGGTCATCAGGTCCTCATCCTCTGCCCATAGGCGGAATCTGCTATTCATAGCTCACGCCATGCTTGACAGGAGCTAGTCTGGCTTATCTTTAGAGATCTCCAGTGATGATGATCCTAGAGCCTAGAAAGGTCCTACCTTACCGGCCTTTATAGTTTATCGAGATACTGTCTTATGGACCACATGTGCTGGCTTGCTGGGGTGCAGAAGCTGTTAGGGAACTATGGAGATGAAGAAATATCGCAGTGTCACCTATCCACTGTGCTGCAGTATCAGCATGCTGCCATGTAAACCAGCAAAATGTAACCATATGCTTCTTTAGTTTTAAAGATCTGAAAGACTCATACCTCAGCGAGAAAGATTTTAAAGCCCAAGCTGCAGCATTTTAAACCGTTTTACAGAAGTATGTTTTTGCCTTCTCAATTCAAAGGTGTAGTCTCCAGCTTCTTCAGTACATTCTGAATTAATAGCGGGGCTGTCTTATACCTGTTCTTCCTCAACAGAAGAATAGCAAAGCATAGAATGACTGCCAAAACTTGCTGGCTACGTGGAAAAAGTATGTCATCAGCTCAAAATTGATGCAAAGTAACTTCATCCCTTGAAGGAAGGGAAGGTAATATGTTCTGGAGTCACAGTCACTAACTGAGCCAAGCAGTCAAGATTAATGCTATTTGCTGGGCTTCAGGATGTAGATTACTCCTAGGTAATTGATAATTGTAATTCCACCAGTCATACTGAGAAAGTAAGAACATGCCATGTTTATAGTTGAAATATGCAGTTTATGAACAGCGTTCTGCCCTGTTTTGGAGAAAGAAAACAGGGAAAAGCCAAACCGAAAGTGATGTACCATGCACATTGCTACCTCATAAAATATTGTTTAAGAGCTGAAGAACATCTGCTGAAGCCTCTGTGTAATTGTCAGTCCATACAGAAACAGTTCATCAGGGCAGCTCAGTGAATTCCCTCGTGTTCACAATTCCAAATTGTTGGTAAATCTTAACATTGCAAGACCCTTCTACAAACAAGCATTCTTTGTATGCTCCTACATTAGTCGTGGTAAATACTACTTAACAGTTGAGTTTACAAATATGGCATATTGCAGTGTAAGTATTGTGTCTTACAAATCAAAGGCAAGATGTATCTTATTCTCAAAGGCTCGGAACTGGCTGCTGGCATATTATTTTTTCATCTACATTCAACTCCTGTCTTTGTCATGAGTAGCAGTAAACAAGCTGCTTCTTATTATTCCTATTAATTATTTACATTACAGTGGTGTACGGAAACCCAGATTAAGATCAGGGTCTCGCTGTGACTAGTGAAATCGTACTAAGAGGCAGATGCAGATGGAGGCAGTTCAGAATTGCTCCACGTCAAGGATGTTCTTGGAGGTACCAGGGATGTAAGTGCCATGTCTTCAGATCCTTAGAAGAGGGCAAGACACGGTCCCCTCAGCACCTAGCTAGCTCTGTGAGCCAGTGAGGAGACCGCAGGCAGGACTTATTCTACATTCTTCTGGTCCTCCTACGTCCTTTCCTATCCTATTAGAAACTGTTGCATCATAAAGAAAGTGGCAATGTAATTTTCTGTTAAAAATAAATAGTATTTAGGTATAGATGTAGCATACAATTCCCTGTCAAGACTGCTTTGAATAGCTATTCAGCAGTCATTGTAAGGAGAGTCCCACTCCCTATCTTTTTAGTATGTTATATGCCTATATAACTACATATATCTTCCAAGATAAACATGCATGTATAACTTTCAAAAAGCTGTGAAAACTTTTTGACATTTCCAGTGGGTTGCCCAAAATGTAGTAATGCTTCTTTCTATTACAAGTGCAGTGGTACAGAAGGATGCGCAGCCGCTGCTCACTTACTTCCATTTCTAGTACAGATAATGATGCTGGTCTATATGGGAGTACTTGGTACTAAACGGTGGACTTTGATACTCTGTAATAACATCTGGTTTGAAAAATTTCTTTTCTCAGATTCCTTTAAAATATACCAATAGATAGCTGAGAATTCAAGTTCAAGTGGAAGAACAATGGTCATCATCCTTATGATCTTGGGTTGCATATCTTTACTGTACCATCTTTGCTGGAAAGTGCAGTCAGTTGCAAAATTTCCCAAGTATTTAATGTTTTCCAGCATGCTAATTAGGTCACTTGTTGATGGCTTAAAATTACTTCAGTTTACATATACCAAAATATGTCTTGGGTTTCAAAAGTATTAACTTACAGTGTAGTTGTTTGCACTATTTAATTGATCTTTAATGAATTGCTGCTTTTGGTAAAGGCCTCTGTAATAATGCTTGCTTCAGAAGGACTAAGTGTAGAAATTTCTCATCTTTTTTATATAAAAAACCATTTGGATTAGAAAGGACACCTGACTGACAAAAGTCAGACTGATTCTAAAATATCTGCTAGAAACATCCACTTGACATGATGGCATTCATCTGAAATAAAGGTGAGCAAATCAAATCTTATGCTGTTCTTTTATTTTTTGTTGATTTGTGCTGGGCAAAAAAGTTATGAAAGAAGTCTACACTGATATGCCAGTTCTCTAGCAATAGGGGATGTATGTCAATGTTAAGACTTATAAGATCCCAAATGCAACTGTGACTGATGCCTAAGTTGTGCATGTACTAAACTGGAAGAAGCAGATTTCAGATGGAAAGGAGAATAAAACCTGTCATATTTGTAAAGCACTTAGATCCCTCTCCCCCTGCATCTGTTTTTTTGTTTCTAAATTGTGGGAGGCAGAACTTATTTTTGTTTTTAATGATGAGTCTTTTCACTGATTATTCTTGCTTTTTGTATTGCTGCTTCTAGTAAAGAGGTACCAGACGAGAAAAAAATGTTTCCAATGACCTTTCCTGTCCTGGAAAAAATCCCTAAACCAACCTGCTCGTGATTTGTCATCTTGTTTACAAGTTAGCTAAGCTTTGCTTTTAAAAGGGAGAACAGTTCACTCCTTTTATGATTTTATAAATTATGTTTGAAGGCAGTTTTTGCTTCTGTCACTTGGTGCAGCTGTGCAGGGAATATGCTGGAGAATTTGATATACTATTGACATTATTTTATGAAAGCAATGTCAGGTTTTATTTGTGCAGATGATAGGTAAGAGACCCAAGTGAGTGTCAGTTATTACTGGGAACATCAAAGAAAATAAGCAGATGGGAATGAAATACACCCAAATATGGGACAAAAAAGTTATGCCAATTTGTCATACACTGTTTCAAGACATAAGGCATTTAATGGCATTACAGCTTTCCAGACTAGTTGCATTGTTTTAAATTGGTTACTTTTGTTTAACCAAGGCGGGGGGGGGGGGGGGGGGGGGCGCGGGCGAGCAGCCAAAAAAAAACCAC
>NW_010972439.1:3545308-3566539 GCF_000737465.1 Haliaeetus leucocephalus | reverse complement strand
GGGGGGGGGTGCGGAGGACGGACACGGACAAAAAAAACCCCAAACAGTTTTCTTGAGAAATTCTTCATATTGGGATGCCCAGCACCTCTGCAAATGTTCACCCTAAAATGCTATGAGAGAACAGGACACCTGTTCCAGAGCACCCCATGATAACTTTATTTATAAAATGTAAAAAATTAGTACCTGAAACGTCAACATTGTTATTATATGGATGGCATACAAACTAGTAAGTACCTGTGTTTTGGGATGATGACTTAGTCAAACCCATTTTATATCTTGCATGTTCAGAGGTGGCAGCATGTTTGACACTTCAGGGATCTCTCTCAGCTCCTCCTGCACTTGCTTCTGAGGACAGATGTACCCAGATGCTATTTGGCTGTATCCTTCAGGAGTTACATGTAAAGAATGAGATGCGTCTCCAGTCTTTAACTGGCCAAGAAAGGGCAGTAGGGTCTATGGAACTCAGATGAGCAGCTACACCTTTAGTCTTGCCCTGCTTTGCCTATCCTTTGTTTCCACCTTGTGTGGACACAGGAATGAAACATCACACATCTTCAAACATTTCCAGTAAAGACTCCTGGTTGTTGATCCTGCATTTCAGCTCAGATGCAACTGCCTTCTTTATAGCCGCTGTAATGCCAGCATACAGTAGAAGTAGTCAGAAATGCAGTAACCTCGTTCTTCTTGGATGTATCTTCAATTCTCTAAACATTTTCATGTTGTTAAACTTTCATATCTGTATATAAAACCCATAGGTTGCTCCAATAAAAATTTACCATTGAAGGTACAAAATATATTTTGCCCAAGCCTGTGGCAGTGGAAGTGCTAATGAAAAAATTTGAGCAACTTGTTTTTGTTGCCTGAACAAGAAAATTCTTCATAAGAAACCATAAACACATAACAAAAGTTATCACCCCAAGAAAGCAGCTAGAGTCAATTTTCAAGGTAAGTATCCAGTATTATTCATCCTTTTTAACAATCTTCTTCAAATAATTTTTGAACAGTGATGAGTTGTCACTTGCAGACATAGTGATGATACAGGGCTGTTAGGCAGATTAAGTGAAGGGAAAGGAAAGCAAATGTGATGATGTTTCAGATACTGTAATACAGTGCTATGTTTTGAGTTCAGTATGAGAATAATGTTGGTAACACTGATGTGTTCAGTTGTTACTCAGTAGTGTTCAGTCTAAAGTCAAGGATTTTTCAGCTTCTCATGCCCAGCCAGCGAGAAAGCTGGAGGGGCACAAGGAGTTGGGAGGGGACACAGCCAGGGCAGCTGACCCAAACTGGCCAAAGGGGTATTCCATACCATGTGATGTCATGTCCAGTATATAAACGGGGGGGGAGTTGGCCTGGGGGGGATCACTGCTCAGGAACTAACTGGGCATCGGTCAGCGAGTAGTGAGCAATTGCATTGCGCATTTCTTGCATATTCTAATTCTTTTATTATTACTATTGTAATTTTATTAGTGTTATCATTATCATTATTAGTTTCTTTTTTTCTGTTCTATTAAACTGTTCTTATCTCAACCCATGAATTTTACTTCTTTTCCCAATTCTCTCCCCCATCCCACTGGGTGGGGGGAAGTGAGTGAGCAGCTGTGTGGTGCTTAGTTGCTGGCTGGGGTTAAATCATGCCATGATGATAACACTCTAAGGTCAGGGAACCAAAAATTGTGCTAAATAATTAGTATTCAGACATAAATGATGGACTAGATTGATGGAACAATTCTGGATACAAAATTCTTCCTATATTTTGATTGTTGCAACAATGTTTATACTTATTTGCAAGGAGTATTGAGAATCAGTGTAAATTCACATTAGATATTGTAGTGTGTCAGAAACATTGTAAATATTCTCCATTTTGGCTTAATTTACACAAAATACAGACTTGCTGAGCATCAGCAAAATCAAAATGGTACTACCGCCTAGCAAGAAATTTAATCTGGTATGTTTGTAACTCATGACTTATTTCATGGGATCAACAAGGAAATGTTTTGTTCTTTTTAACTGGTCACATGAGGCAAAGCTAGCTGTGATGTAAGATATAACAAATTTACCAAAGCTAATAGTTTTATATATGCTTGCATAAAATCTGAATGTATAGTATGTGTCATCTGCAGTTTATCATGTCATCAAATTGACCAGTTGTAATTCTGACAGTTGCTGACTAAATTATTACACATAATACAGACTATAATGTAAAAAATATCCTCTTAATATTAATAATTGTGGATTTCTGCAGATGTGGTACGTTACTATTGATTATATTCTGGCTAAGACATGGTTGTGTATATTAAAACCACAGAACAGTTTTTGTCTGGCTGTATTGTATTTCAGCCTCAAGATTTTGACCAAAGTTAGAAGAAGAATAAGGGCTAGCTTAAAATAAAATATGTTGACCTGACCAGAACAAATAGGCCATATCTCTTAAATCCTGTCAATTTGCATTTAGCAAAGAGGTAATGCAGCAAAATGAAGAAGGGGTAGATCAGGATTGCTGTTTCAGGATCATTGCAGCTGGGAATGACTGATGCACAGGGCAATCCTTCCATATCCCCTGTCACCTAAAAGATGCTTCCTATAGCAACCTGATATCTCCAGGTGATACCTCTGCCTTGTGAAAAGCCTCAGACCTTGCAGGAAAATCCTCTGTCCGGTATCAGCTATTGTATTAATATGAAGGAGATGAAGCTTGGAAGAGGGAAATGGCAGAGTTAAGTCAAGCTGGTGAATACTCAGAAAACCATGTTAAATAATTTGTCAGAGAGAAGATGAAGTATGTTATCTGCTGAGTACTTATTTTCAATGTTTCTTTCTTCTTCAGTCACTTGTATACAGTTAATCACTTTGATTATGTTTTCAAAGGGCATTCTTTTAGGTTTCCTAGTACAAGCTGAGACTTGGTATAGCAGTGATACTCAAGAAAGCTGATAATATATCAAGGAACAAAGGCTGCCAGAAATAAGATGGTATGTAGAAGATGCTTATAGATTCAGGGAAGAAGATCAAAACTATCCATGATGGTTAGTAACTATTAAAGGCAGAGAAGGATCACAAAAAGAAAGCATTTCTTCCAAATCAGGTATTTCAGTCTCAGCACTGAACAGCACTACTTCTTGATATGGGGAACATACAACTATGGGAAGAAAATCATCTGCTGTCCCACTACTAAATGCATCGAAGCCTAGGATGCTCAGGGTGGCTATGGCTATTGCTTCCAAAAGGGTATAGGAGGGATGTTTACATCAGTGGTACCTGGTAGTGGAGGACCATCCTATCTAGTGTCCCTTGTCCCTCAATTTTCCTGTGCCCTGAAATGTGGACAGAGTGACAAGACTCTGCCCACCGCTCCTCCATCTCAGCTCTGTCCCTTCTTACAGCCAGCATGTCTTAAGCCTATGGCTGTCAGGTCCTTGAGCAGTAAAATGTCACAGCTGAGAAGCCCAGAGCTGGCTCTGCCAGCAAGTAAATCAGGAATATGCTAGTTATCAGCATTGAGAGCAGATATTCAAGCTCAGATCTTCAGGGAGCCTGACACTGATCTTCCAGCAACCCCCAGAAGAATGCCTGTCTTTAACTTCCAAGAATCAGGTTCTCTGATGAAAACAGCTCATAAAATTGACTAGAAATGCAATCCTCTTCACACAGATGAGTACTAAATAAGAGAAAAAAATAAGTACAAGAAACAAAGAAATGGAAAAAAAAAATCTATAAGCTATAGGGCACATATTCATAAAATAAAAAATTATTAATGTCAGAATGTGTTAGGGGAGCACCTTGCACTTCTTGACTTTTGCTCTGACATTTTACACTAGGTTGAACACAAAATGTTCAAGGTTTTTTTTTCTTAGCTGACACTGAAAGTGTTTTCAGAAGCAAACAAAATACACAGTATTTCTGCAGCTGGTGTGCAAATAACCTTTTTGGACCTGTAATATTCTTGGCATTTTTTTTGAATTATAAAACCATCTTCAGACTGGATGAAAATTGAGCAGCTCTAAAAGAACAAAGTTTGACAGCCTGAGGCCATGTTCACAGAACTTTTCAAATACGCAGCAGGATGACAAATTTGCAAAACAGCAAAAATACTAAACTATGCCTCAACAACAAACAACATTTTGTCTTGTACTTTGTCAAATATCACCTCTAACACTGGCTGAAAAATTATTCCTTGAATTATGCATTTGGAGGACAAAGTCTGTTGGTCCTCAGATGTGCTAGTTACATTTCTTTTATTATTCAGCCAGCCACTCAAACATTACTTGTCAAATGTTACAATAACAATCTTGTATGCTTTTCAAGTAGTAATCAGTCACTTCTAATTATTACATAAGCCCAATATGGGACTTCTCCAATATCAGATCACTCTCTCTGTTGATTAATTCACATCTGTGTAGCTTTGTGTGTGTCATGTGTGATATCCTCAGAACCAAAAAAGAATCAAAAGTTAGAGGACTAGTAAGTTTGGTAGCCATGTGGCACATTTCAATAAGAAAGTAGCATCAGCATTCCTTAAGGAGAACCAGGAGAAATGTAAGGAGAAGTAATTTTAATTTTTGGCTAGAGTGATTTAGATTATGCGGGAGGGGAAGGCAGAGATTCATGAAGAAGGTGTAAGAGGCTGCCTCAGTACATTGTGTATTTTCCTTCCCAGAGGTCTGGAGAAAGGAAAACACACCTATCTGGGCATTTGGGCAGAGAAATTATAGGAAACATGATGTGGAGAAACATTTACAGGACAATACGATGTCAAGAGAAAATCATAAAAGATCAGTGAAAAGGAAGAAATAAAGAAAAATCCAGATGCTTCAGCTGCTGTTTCACTAAAAAGCTAACAGGAGTCTCACAGCAAAAGCAGAGGTTAGTCTTGATTGTTTATGAGTTTTTCTTCTTTTTGGTCATCAGAGAGAATCATCTGTGATAGTGAGGTTCTTTACAGGACTAGGCAGTGAGGTCTCACAGAGTCTGTTTGTTAATTCATATGAACTGCAATGATATTTCCAAGAGATGATGTTCTTTTGCACTAGAATTCATTTTGAGAGGTTGTTACGAAAAGAGTTTTTTTGAGCTAGATCTACTGCAGAAAGAGTTATGAAGGAGCGTAGGAAGATTGTTCCCTTGGTGCCTTTGGAAGTGGTAGGAAATGCCACACAAACAGATGAGCGATTACAAAAAGCAGAAGTAATATAGGAAGTTGATTTTTTATTGTACAATATCCTATGGAGTCCCCTGCCAGGTTTGTTTTGTGAGGGCTTGGCTGGACATGCAAAGTTGTTTCATTTTTGTTGTTATGGAGAAGAGTATTTTCTTTCCAGAATTGCTTCTGCTGTTTCCAGTCCTGGCGTGGTTCAGAGACACCAATCTGTAAATTGCAGTGCTGCGTCCCTGATCCTCCACTAGGCAGGTAGATGACAGCACAGGCAAACAGAGCAGTGCTGCTCCTGTGGTGCCTTGCTTACAAGCTTAACTCCTTGTTTTAATGCAGGTTAGTATATCCTTATTACAAACTTCACAAAATGATATATCATATGTCCATGCTCCTGGTCAGTCAGGACTAGGCTTGTTTGTGAGGTTCTTCAGTCCACTGATCTCCAAGTGCCATCATTTCCTTTCCTTTATCTTTTATTTTTGCCTACACGTAGCTCTGGCACTTTGAATGCCCAATACCCTGGCCTGAGGACTTGAGCTCCATTGACATGCAGCTCTTGAGTGCCTTTGGGAATACCTGAATGCCTTTTTTTTTATCCTCAGCTTTGGCCCACACAGAGTTGTCTTAATCTGGAGAGCCTCACAGACGGCATTCATGCCTTGCTGCCTGGCAAGTCCCAGTGAAAGGCAGGTCCAGTGCCCACTGCCCGCTCTGCTCCTTTGGAAGTCTGCTAGTGGGGAAGAGTAATGGGAAAAGTGACACCATGTTTAGGGGCTGAAATCCTGCCTGGCCTTATGTAGGCTTCTCAAGGAAAGGGACTGCAGGTTCTCTATGGCCTTTTGTCCCACAATGTGCTTTCCATTAGGATTTGGCAGGATGTGGCCCTTTTATTTTGCAGTACATTAATTTTCCTAGTGGTTCACTAAAAGTGAACCATAAATAATACAGAGGGTTTGTGAGGACAGATGCATTAAAGTGTTCAGATACAACAGTGGTGAGCAACAAAGACACAAATACTGTAAATAATGTATTAGATTTGTACCAGATTAATTTAATATTCTTCTGCAAAGCTGGCAGACCCATACAGGAAACCACAATGACACTTGAATCTATGGAGCAGACTACTGAAGCAGCACAGGTCAGGGTGTTCATAGAGGATCCTGCAAGGGTTTACATGGAAGGTGTAACTCACCTCAAGGGGCAATTTCTGCTAGCCTTATTCAGGATAAATGGTGGTCTTACTGCAACAGATGACTGTGTGGAATAACATGCCATTTGCTAGTCTGTTTGGAAGAAACAATTTAAAAAGGACTGAAAACAGCTTGTAAAGGTAGCAATCTTGAAGACAGAAAAGTGCTTGATAGGTGCTTAGAAATTTCTACACGCTAGGAAACATTTGCTGCTTTTTTCCTCCTGCATACGTAAATGCAAGGCAGCATGGCAGAGCTGCTAGTAGCTCCATTCCTTAACTGAGGTTCATGGCTTAAGGTTATTTCCACCACGCTATACAGTTTCAGCAGCACTAGAGAGCTAGTTGATCTTTTTTCTGTGTTACTTGGGGACTAAGTCATCAGCTATTAAAGACTTACTGACATCCATTAAAGACATAAGAAGGATCTCAGCTGGAACACATTTAAACCCAGGAAGATTATCCATGTTTGTGCAACTTGAGATAAACTACCTTCAGTGGTTTTAAAAGAGATCAAAGCTCCTAGGTATTTCTGCTTCTAGAAATGTGCTTGCCTATAGTCAGATGTGTGTCTGATGATACATGGGAGATGCATAGAGACTGCTTTTTAAATCTTTCTTTAAAACACTAAGAAAGAACCAGACCAAATCATTGGAAATTTTCTGGATAACCATCATATACCTAACAGCTGGGCAGCTGCATGATGCAGTTACTGGTTAGACCCTATCCTGAGGTACGTATTTTTTCTTAGGAGACAAGTCAACCCATTAGCTCCTGAAGAAAAATAAAAACTTAGCTCAAAATTCTTGCTTCCTTATAGTAAAAATTAGCAATAAAAAAATGTAGCTAGTATTTTATTACTCTTTGCATGCTTCATATTCCAGAGGTATTGAAAAACATCTTCTTTCGCCCCATCTGTATTCTAGCTATGAGAATTCTGATGAAACAGTATAACAGTAACAGAATGGCATAGGATATAAAGCAAGAGGAGGATATTTTTGTGTTTCACCTTTGGGGAAAAACGGGTTAAAGAGAAGCTGGTATTTTTGGGAGGGGAGTCTGAATGATGATGGAGGTCTGTAACCAACAAGTTTCCCCTTACTTTAGCTCTCACTGACTGACAGGAGCAGGAAGACAGAGGCAGAAACCTTCCAAGAAAGAAGGCAGTGAAGAGTTGTAGAGCACAACCTTGGTCCCATTTCTAACCAGTGTTAGCCAAACACCCCATGTAACTTACTCCAGGGCTTGTAGTTAAGGGCTCTTGGCTCCTATTCCACTGAAGTCATGAATGGTTTCTCGTGGCCTTTAGAGTTGTTATTGTAAAAACTAATCAGACTACATCTGTTAAATAATCCATGTGCAATTATACACCTGTATTTAAAAATGTTAGATGGTATGCCTGCAAAACTTCAGCCCTTTACTGGATTTATTCTCACTAGATGTATGGAACGGAAAAAGCAAGTGATCCAGCTTGCTCTTAGTTGACGGAAAGATCCACGTTGATTTCCACAAGCTGCAGGTAAGTCTAACAGTGCATCAGAATTTCAGGGCTTGCTCATACACTCTAATCAGCTGCCTAATTGATGCCTAGCCTCCCCCTTGCCCCCTTCACAAATTATTCCTGTTGTTCCTGGTACACCTTCAAGAAAAAGCTCATTGTGCATCACCTGTATATCCTGCATCCACCATCACCTGTATGGCTACTGAGAAAAACTTCCACAAAATGTGTGTTAGCATCTCTTGGCAAGGCAAAAAAGAAGTTGCATTCGGACTTGAAGAAAAGTTGTCTTTTTCTTGTTGGTTTTTTTTTTCATTTGCTTTGCTGGATCAATTGTTCAGGTATAGGTTATCCACATGAAAACATGATCCCAGAAGTGGAGCAAATGTCAGCAAGTTGCATATATTCCAGTCAAGGTTATAGTAATACTGCCTGTGAGCTGGTTTAATGTACGAGAGCAGGGTGGATTCCTCCCCTCTGCCCCCCCCCCAAGACTGACAAAGCATTCTTATGAGACAAATCTTTATCTGAGTAGGTCCTTCCTTTCTTTCTTCTTTTTTTCTCTGGACATTTTTAGAGATATTTGTGCGTGGCTGCCAGATTTCCAGAGGTAAAATGATACATCAAATTCTAAGTGATAGGACAATAGCAGTTAAATTAAAACGATTCACTACATTAATTTTTATTTCAGTTATATGGAAATATAATCTAGCCTGGGAAATATGTGAAATTGCTCAGGGTCACAGAATAGCCCACGTCATGTGCAAGTTACAAGTTACAACAAGTTAAACATCCCTCTACTGTACAATCTTTGTATGTATTTCACTCATAATTACTCTGTTTCTGGTTAAAGCAACCCCAGGCAAGCCATGATATAGTTCCATGTAGAAAAAAAAAAAAAAAAGTTATTTTCCAATTTTTTCATGAGATTATCTGTTACTATGTTTTTTGTCGTTGCTTATTTTGTCTCACTCTCTGTGCCCAAAAGTCAGATTAATAGATTTTTTTTGTTCAGAAGACTTTCCTAAGGGTAATACTTAGCCTTTGCTGTGTAAAATCTATAAAATGCCTGCCCAGAACAACACAATCATTAAAACAGGTACTGGACTAGGGATGGATAATAGTATTTTCAGTCTAGGAAGAATAAGAAACAAAATAGCCGTGCATTTCTAGGTGTGCACATTTGTGCCAGTGGCTGTCTGCAGTATTTGATGCTAACTGAAAATGTTTTTCTCCCTGAAACAGACTTTGCTCCATTCTCTTTGGAGTTTTGTATCTTCTCATACTCCATCCCTGGGATCCAGTAGAGCATATTGCAGAAGAATGAACGTGTGGATTACTAGGATGTATCACTACATTACCTTTGTTGCCTCAGGTATTTTTACAATGAGGTTTTCTTTATGATGTATAAAAGCTTGCAACAGAATTTCAGAGCTGCAAATGAACTACCAATGAGCTTGAGAGTGAAAGATTTTGTGAATGTGTCAAGAAAAGTGGGAACAAAAATAGGAAGAAAGTGGCAAGACAGGTGCTTTCTGTAGACTTTGATTTTCCAAAAGTGGCTACCTTTAGGAAGAAAAGATGTAAACTAAAATTATTCATTACAAAATGAGCTCATTCTTTCATGTGAGCAAACACACCCTGGTATGTTCTAAATATAGCAGAAGTTAAATCCCTTAATGTGGGAAAACAGCAACAAAAAAATGTTCATCAAACACACACAATGGACTGTGACCTGATGGAATAGTTATGAGTAAGGAGCCTGGTGTTCAGTGTGTAAGGATGCACAATTATAAACCAAATACTGACAGGACACACTGGCACTTCTGGCAACCCCAAATCAAAAGGGGTGGCATTAGCGAAGAGCAGTGGGGAAAAAAAAGACCAAACTTCAAGCACAGCTTGAGAAACTGTCTTCTGGACATGTCATACCATCTCTGGAAGGTGCCCAAGGGAACTGCCTTTTTCCTATATTTACGGAAAATTTGTCTCGCTTGTCATACAGATAAAGGCACAGTAAAGCAGGCTGAATTCAAATTGACACTATATTTTGTTAGCATTTTGAAAGTCAATTATTAAACATGATATCCAGAAGCTGGACATTACACGTGAGCCTGATTTCCATCCCTGGTAGTAAGATGGAGTTTATCTCCAAAAGCTGACATCATGGATAAGCACGGGGTGTCAGGAAAGAGTCCTCAAGGCTTCTGTAGAGAGAAATGCTGCCTTGCTAACCTGCAGGAGTCCCAGGAGGATGTTGTCAGGGCCCTGGGTGGTTCCGTCCTCCTCCCCAGCAGTTTAGCAGGCCTTTGAACACAATTTAATTAAGGGTTATTACAGAAAAAAAAATTGCCATGGGACTGGAAGAAAAATTGTTTTATTGACTCAAGTTTATTAACAGGTAGGAAGCAAAAGATAGGTCTTAAAGATCATCTTTCACAATGGTGAAGCATCAACAATGGGGTCCCCTAAGGATCAGTGCTGGCTTTATTGAATAACACCATCAATGACTTGGAAAATAAGCCAGCAATGAAATCTCGAAATCTGAGATGATGCTGAGATCTCTCAAGCAATCAAATTCCTTTAAAAGGACTGCAGAAAATCCCTCTTCAGTAAAGCTTGATTCCATCAGTAAAAAAGTGTCAGATGAGCTTCAGTGTAGCCAAACGTAAGGCAAAGTGAAAATAATCTAAACTCTGCTTACCTGGGGCTGAACTTGGTACTGGTGGTTACAGCTCAGGCTCTCAGAGCTGCCTCGGCATATTGTGCAATGGTGGCCAGAAAAATTCTGGACATCTTTAGGACAGCATAAGGAAAAAACAGGGGCCATCATTTTGCCACTGTATAAAACCTCAAGGCACCCTCTCTAGGACTGCAGCCTAAGAAGGACATGAGAGAGTATGAGAAGGTGCAGAAAGGACAACTAAATGATTGAGAAAATAGAATAACTGCCTTACAGAGAGAGATTTAAAAGGGTAGGACATCAAACATCTATTAAGAGGCAACACCTTTCCATAATCATAGCATTCTGGATCAGTGTATCTTGTAAGGAGTAAAAGACATTGAATAAATGCCTTAGGAATATTAGAGTCCAAGTGGCAGCACCTTTTAATGACATCAGAACCTTTATTATCACGTTCAAAAGGGGAATTAGGTTTTTTTCCAAAATTTTGCCTGAGAGTTTAATGAACTATCCAAACAAGAAAGTGTCTATCTTAATATTTCTCCCTACTTACGATAATAATATCATACCAAATTAAAGTCTGAGAGAGAGAGAGCACTCGTGCTTTATACCCAGGTACCTCAGTTTACTGGCAGAAGAACAAGCAGGAAATTTTCTTAAAAATAAAGAATTAGGAAATAGGAAAATACCATTCTCTATATCTTTCAAAGTGCATTTTATTCTGGCTTTGCAGTTTTAGCCAACAAAATGTATGAGTAAGTATGGAGTCTGCTGGCACTAGTATTTCAAGTTAGATTCCTAAATGCAATAATCAAACAGATGCGACAGCAGCATAAACAGACATGAGTAACTGGAGAAAACAAAAATGATTGCTGTGACCAAGAGAAATAAACGGATGTCCAGGCATGGAGAAATTGTCGCTTGTCAGAATGACAGCTGGCAGCTTTGGTTGTTTCTGGGTTTTCTCCAGCCAAATTGTCTATTATCTGGGGTTTTATATTTTATTAGGAATTGCAGCCGAGGGGGATATTCAATATTTGGCCCAATTTTTTGAGACGGTTAAGACAATGCATCCCTTGCCATCAAAAGAAAAGAAGAAAAAATGCTTTAACCAGTGGCTCTTGCAGGGGCTGTTAGGACCTACACCTGATAAATGTCGGGAACAAGTTCTCAGTAATGATATGGAAAATTATGTTGAAATACAGAATGGAAACTCTTTTCCTGAAGGACCTGATGAGCACCAATAATTAATGCTTCTTGGCACCAGAGGAGCAAATTCAGTCTTACACCTGTGCTAGAGAGACAGGTCAGACACATGGTTGACCAAATATTTAGGATTGTTGCAACATGCAGACGTGTTTGCAACTATTTGGGGCTAATACCATCACACAGGTAGTTGCAGGGCATTAGAAGAGACTTTTGAAACAAAGGTGGAGTTAGCCTAAAAAGAAATACAAAAGAGGCATGAAAAGTACTAGTGGAAGGGGAGAAACCCTGGAGTGGCAGCAGCCCCATGATGGAGGAGCCTCCCCGTGGGCACCATGTCCGGCCAGGGGCTGGCAGCATGGGGCAGCACATGGGACCAGCCACACCGGGGTTCCTGGGGCCATGGGGACTTTCTCACCAGCCCCTGTGCGTGTTGGCAGAGCGTGGGGAACCACAGGGGCGCACACGGGGCCGGAGAGCCGTCAGCCATGGGAGAGAGGGGAGAAATGGGGCAACCTGCCCTCCCCAAAGAGAGGATGGGGGGTCTGCCACCCACAGCTGCAGTGGGTGCAGGTATGTGCAGGCGTGGTGTGTGACCACAACACTGTGAGCACGTGTACACCTGTGGGATTAGAGCTTTTTGTGATTGGTCCTTGAAAGGTGGTTCAAAAGTTGTAGGTGTTTATTACTATTTCATAAATTGTAGTTCACTGATTGTCAGTTAATTATGTGCAGTTAATAAACCAATAAATCACCTATCCTGATTTGGTTAAACTACCTGAACCGAGCAGATTTTTCCCTGTGACAAAATTTAGCTGAAGAATGTAGGCAATCTATTGAGCTGATTGGGATCAGTAAAGGTCTGAGTAGTGAACTTAAGCACCTGCTGGCTTCTGGCTCAGTAATTTGGAAAAAAAAATGTGCATAGCTGTATTACTGGTGCTTCTGGTGTGTTAGCAGAACTACACAAGGTAGAAGGGCAAGGCAGGAGGGAATAAGGGGTCAACCCTGACTTCTTGCTGGTCCCAACCATGGGACAAATTGGCTAAAGCAGCTGTGAAAATCATAATCCCAGTCCTTGGGACAAGGACCAGATAGGACTGGTAGGGTATGATGGGGGGAAATTGTATTCTGAATTAGCTAAAGCAAAGAATATCAGAAAACTCGCTGTTTGTGCTTGGTGTATCTATTTGTGTGGCAATTAGTGACTGCACTTTCAGACGGGAGTGAGGCAATCATAAAAGGGGAAGGTGAAATTTGGCAGCTGAAGGGACATGTGGCTGGTTATAAAGAAAGGTGGACATCTTTACAGGCAGCTGCTGGGTGCACTGAGGCTGGGAAAGCCTGGCAGGTGAGAGGCCAGTGCAGGAGAAAAAAGGGGAAACAGGCACACGGGAACAGGCATGGGAAGCCTGAGTGGCAATTCCTGCTGAGGGCTGGGATCCAGAAGTGTGGGGTGGACACATCTGGAAATCAAGCGAGGATGACGATGAAGAGTGCAGTATGGCACCTATCCAGACACAAATGGTAGCCCAGGAACTGTAAGGTCCGTACCAAGGGGCATCTGAATGGCTTCATATAGCCCTTGTGTTAATAGATATTATAGTGACCCTCGCAAGGAGAGAAGAGGAAGGTACATTTTTGTTTGCATCTTTACCAATATGAGAGAGAAGCCAAGAGCCCTGGGGGATACATATGGCTGAGCAGCCCTACACCACGACTGAATGGAGCAATGCAACCATCTTTGGATGACTGGGTCTGAAGCCAAATAAACCAGCACCATCCCCACAGCCTCCAGTAGAAAAGCTGGAACTGCTAAAATGAGATTATTTTCCACAAGACACAGGTTTGTTGTGGGAATCATACAAGGGAGGTAAAATTTCCCTAAGTGAAATTAAACCATGGAATTAAACACCAAGAATAAATCAGGAGTAATTTGACAATGTAGGATAAGCAGTCAATAGTGACAAAAGGAAACACTTTTAGGGAAAAACGGTTTAATAACAGTGGTTTTGGTTCAATTTAAGCAGCAGGTTGACTGGGCCAACACAACAAGGCCTTGGTCTAATTTAAGGTATACTGTGATCCTGAAGCAGTGATTAACAAGACCTATGTAAAAAATAAAAACTGGCCATCGCCATTGTGGGAAAGTGAAAGAGGTGAGTTACACCTTCAGAGTGAATATGTTATTCAGATGAAGTTTAGCACCACCACAGTAAGGAATGATGTTGTACCATGACGTCAAGATCACAAAAATAGATCATTTTGAGGAATAATGAAGAGCTAGGGGATTTTATGAAGAGCAAGAGAGCTGTCAAGTACTCTCAGTGTTTCAGAAGACCTCAATGTAGAAACCCAGATGGGATATCTTCAGGCCCAGCTCCAAGACTTAATAAAATTTATAGGCAAAAGGCATCAAGTGGGGTTGTTTTGCTAGGGGGTGTGCAAGCCATAAAATTAGAATTTGGATCAGAACAAAAATTGTTTGATGCCATCACTGCCACAGTTTTTTATTTGGAAGGAGCAATACATCATTCCTTAAAGAACTTATCACGGTATATAATACAGGAACAACTCCATATGGAAATGCAGGTATTTTATGTCTCAAGTACAGACAGGGCAGGGGCAGGAGGCACTGGACCAACCGCCGGGGAAAGGTGACTCACCCACCTTATCTAAAGTTAAGAAACAAGGCAGGTGTCAGCTGCAGGATGGGTCTGGAAAATAATATGTGCAGGAAAAAGGCAGTTAAGTTTCCAACAATGTTGTTTAAAACCTCTCTTACCACAACACAATGAAATTATTTGGCTCACAGTGCTCTTAAGGCCATGATTGTGCGTTGTCTGTTATACAAGTTGATATAATTAGTTTAAGAAATTGTGAGGTGTATGGGAATAGAGAGTGGCAGCGTACACAAACGTTAAAAATGATTTGGTTAAACTATGTGAACAGGGCAATTTTGCCCCCTGACATTCATCCGCTCCAGTTTTGAGGGTTGTTTTGAGCTTTTTGTCGAAGAGTTGTTTGTTTTGTTTTGTTTTTTAAATTCTGTCCATGCATTGTGCCAGTCAGTATTGTGACAAATCTGAGAAAAAGAGGGGAAAAAAAAAAAGGAAGGAACATAGCACTGTCTCGTTGTGCAAGTTTGGCATTAAGCACACTAACATTTGTTCTCTTCAGAGACCTCTGGTCCACTTTCCAATACAATCAAGAAAACTAGGTTACCTCTGAGTATGCAGCCCTGACCCGATGCCTGCCACACATGTGGACACATGCACGTGTGTGTGCATTCATGCACTCGATCTGAGCAGCAAAGTCCTTCTTTTTGGAAATGATGAGTGACGCTTCCAAGAGCCCAGATGCAGAGAAGATGCCTGCATGGGTTTTCCTTCAGGTTATGAGACAACAATTTCTTCTCCTGGGAGGTATCTCAGCATTGTATCCATCATTTTCCACCATGATAGTGGCAAGGGCACAGTTCGCCTCGGGTTTCACTTTTCTTCCCAGGGGTCATGACTAGCCAGTCGGAACTTGGACTGTTGCATAAATAAAGGATGTAAAGTTCTTGCTCTGTACATCCAAGCTTAGCCTAGCTGTAATGAGATGAAGATGCATTCTTGACTTATGTATTTTATTTATATTGCACTGCCTTTTATCTCTTGTGAAGCCCTATCTTTCTGGGGGGACTGCCAATCACGCATTTACAGTGTGATGAAAAAGGGTACTGTTATTTTCAAGGATTTCTCATAAAACCCACCAGCTACAAAACACCATGGAGAATAAGAGATTATTACAGTTAAATAAGCAAACAAAATACAAAAACATCCCCCTCTCAATATATCAAGGTCAGCTGAAATAACTGCTGTGACTTTAGGTTTAAAAGTAGATTTTCAGTTCAAGCCCTTTGTCCACCAGGTCCTTAAAATACTTTCCTTGTACAAAAGCCAAGGTTTGCCCTCAGTTTTGTTTTGTTTTTAACTGCATAACATTAAAGCTTGTCTTATCAAACTTTTTCTATCTACTACTGGTGGACTATCAAAGTGCTGGCTTATAGACTGGGCAGGGCAAGCACATGAGTCAGTCATTTATCCAGGGATGCAAACCTGATAGGTGTAGGTTCATTGTCACTGTACAGCTCCAAGACATGCATTACAAGAAGATACAACAGCACATTGTTCAGTGTGTAAACCTGCAAAGGAAATGTATTTCTTTGAATGCTTGAAACCTAAATGTGATTCAGATTTCAAACCCAGAATATGTAGCCTAGTACTAAATTTATTCCAAATCTAGGGTTCAACCTACGTCTCCTGCCTGAAGCCAATGTTGTTTATACTTTACAGAAGTGAAAGGGACGCCGCCAAATGGCTGCTGAGGATCTGAATGCTCATATTGAATAATCAGGAATAAATACTTAATAGTGAAGTGAAAAGGTACAATCTATTTTGTTTTATTCAATTTCCTTTTATATTCACTTAGCTTTAGATTATGACATATAATCCAAATACAGTTTATGCACTGTATTAAAAAAAAATCGTAAAATGTACATTTGGCCAGCTTTCAGTATTTATAAAAGACAGCTGAATAAAGTGTCCTTTCTTTTAATCTAACAGGATTTTGCATGGCATTTTATGTTTCTAAACATAATTTTACAATACAGTTTTCCCTTATGCATAAATCTGGTGTTTTGATTTTTTTATTATGTATGTCTTGATCATCATAAACAATTTTAACTTTCCTTTGAAATCTCATAAAACCTACTGATCCAGTTTCCGTGGTGGTTCAAACAGACAAAGAATCACTGGTTGATGTGAAGTTGTGCCAGTTTATTTCAGGAGACAATTTGGCCAGGAGGAAATTAAGCCAATTTTTTTTCCTATGTTGTTTTTCTAAATTATCAAAATAAAGGGGAGAAAAAAAAAGCAATCATATTAATTGAACATCAAAGCCTGACTCTCAGTTCTAATTAAGACAACAAAATTGTTGGTCTTCAGTAAAACAGAATTAGGCTCTGAATGGAGCTCTGCACCTGCACTGTTGTGTGCTATGTGTGTTTCTCTGCTAAGAGGTCTTGCTCCACCTGTGCACAGCTCAAATGGTCTTTGAACCTCCTATGTTTCTACAACACAGTCCATGCAGTCTCACTTTATGTTCAATCCCTAGGAAAAGTCTTTAAAAATAACTGCTTGGTTGTGCTTCATAAAACACTCTCCTCTCCGTTTGCTTGTGCTTTGGTCATTTCATTCTTTGCCTCTCTGTGTCTTTTCCATTCCAGGCATTGCAACCTGGTCCAGCCGCTCCAGGCCACCCAGGGGGCACGGCCACCTCCCCAGCACACCGCTCACCTCCCCTGGCTGCTGCGTCAATCATGGGGTGCTACTGGTGTCAGGTCCCAGCATAAAACCCCTCAGCGTTCACCCCAAAGTGCCAGCTGGCGCAGAAAAAGATGCACAGAATGTGCCATACCATGAAACGCCCTTCAGCAAAAAAGGCAGCATTATAACATATATACAAGAAGAAAACCAACTAAATGCCAAAATCACAAACAGAAGAGGTTGTCGGGCCCTTTGCGTTATGCAAACTCTTGGGTATTTTCAGTTGTTATTATTAACATGAACCCTGTCGCTATCACCACCCTGGCCCTGCTTGGGGATGGTGGGAAGTTTGCCCTGTTGGTGGGGGTCACACAATATATACACATATATACATGTACTGTGGGGTGAGGGAGGATAGAAAACAAAGCCTAGATCTGGAGGAGAGTAGGATGTTCTCTTGGTTGTGTATTGTTTTTTCCAGTGATACCTGAAACCCAACCAGTCATAGCTTCCTTTACAGTTGGATTAATAAAGTAGGTTTTTCACCCCAGAGGATTTTATTTTCCAGCTAGTTGCCAAAGCAACTTCCAACTTATGTGTGGAAGCATCTGTCTCTCCTCTATTCACTGTCAGAACAATTTACAGTCAAGTGTAGCAAAATCTACCAGAACAATAACTCCTCCCCCCTCCCCTAACTTGACCCTAATCTGGAATTATCACTGTAACAGTCTACAACTTTTCAATAATTGCTCCAAACACGGAGCTAAAATTAGCTTGTGTGGGAATGTGTTGCAAAAACCAGCTCTGTCTGTCCTTCATTCACTAAAGCGTTGAAATATTTCCCCAGAAGACAAGGATTCAGAGATGAACAACTGCTCATTCCACTGAAAAAAGCCCAACATCTGCTTCATTCTAAGGACACTGGTATTTGCATTTGAAATCACAGTTAAATGGGATGTGTGTTATTTTCTGGCACAAAACCTAGTTCTAAAGATGCTGCAATTCAATGTGCGCTCTTTTTCTGGATTCTAGTTGTGCTTATAAATTATCTTCCTGTTCTGTATGAAATTATGAAACTTTTTACAGTATCTAAGTGGTAGTATGTCTCATAATGAGCTGTCATAAGGACAGATCCTTTCCATTTTTCTGACACTCTTTCTAGAATAATTACCCATTTTAACTTTTTGTCTGTCAGTTTCCTAGTTGTTTGACCATGCACCAAGGGGAAGGAACATGAAATGGATTGTATGCCAAGCATGGGACCTCTGCCCTGACTAACAGCAGAAAATCGAAGAGTCTCCTCTCCTGCAAGCTTGTGTGTCAAATAGCTATCCTCTTGATTGGCATAAGAAAGCAATGAGAAATGAATGCGAGTGGAAGCCTTTATCTTCCTGAAATATTTGGAGCATTTCAGCATTTAAATGGTGGGTGCATTAAATACATCCTATGAAAACATGTTTCTTCTCCTTTGCTGCAAACCCGCTGACTGGTCATTTCCTTGTTTACTGCCTAATTCTGGCATCTGTGAGAAACAGTGAATGTTAAGAATCTAAGTTTGAACACATTTTTAATTTTTCTCCTATACCGTATTAGAATTGATGCCCCCCATTGCCTTTCTAAGGTGTCAGAATGTAAAACTGTCAATAATCGAGTAGCCTAAAGGATTCAGGTAAGCCGATGTCCTACATCTGACCATAACATATGCCTGGGAAAGAGTAGAGTACACCAGATCTGTATAGAGTAGGCTAATCCAGTAGATTTATTTGTTACTGAAAAATCCACTGTATCAAATTATGATGTCTTTTCTGTACCCATGGAAAAATACTTGTTCTGTGGTTTAGGTCCTGAGGGCTGCAACAATAAATGGTGTGATTTGTGTTTCTCAGTCTCGTGAAGGCAAGAGAGTTCTTTATGGAGACTTTCCTCTCTGCTGCTGTCAGTGATCAGTGTGCATGACAAACTGAGATTAAAAAGTGTCCTCTAACTGCAGCAACACTTTCCTTAGGGTTTTACTTGCATGTGGGATTTTTCCAGTGAGATGGATACAAAAAAAGATTATCTGCTTTAGCAGATTAAACACAGTTTCCAAGTAATGGCCATTTTTTAACGAGGAAGTGACATACTGTAACTTCAGTAGTGGTATTTCTGTGTTTCTTTAGTGAATGGATTGACTTTTATGGAGCTAAAATAATTTACATGGGATGAGGATCTCAGTGATGGTATACCTATTTTTGTACCTTAAGAACGCCTTTATGTTTATCTAGGGCTATTCTTTCACATGCCATCAAATTAAGCCCTACCTCCTCCTAAACCCTGGGTAGAAAAGAACAGTTGGTATCTTGTCTATTGTTATTGCTGGGTAGAATTCATTAGAATTTTTATTTCACACTTTTCCTGTTCTCTTTTCAGCTGCCTTGTACATGTTTACCTTGCCTTGCATCTTCATGCCATTTTTGCTTTCTTTTTTTCTTTTCATGCTGTCTGCTTTCCTTTTTCCCACAAATCATCTGACAAAACATGTTTCCTGTCACTTTCCTGTCCAGAGAGAGTGCACAGGCAGTCTGTAGCATGCATATAACTGAGATTCTTTGCACTGGGACCTTAGGTGGTGTAAACTAGCATTTCTCTTCTACAGAAGTCAAGAGCACTCAGAGCAATTTACACTAGGTAGGAGTTGTTAATTTTATTGCAATTAAATGCATTCTAATGCTAGAGGAATTTTTCAAATACTGATATCCTATAGTTTTCCACAGAACACAGAGCAAAATCAGGGTCTGACCCTTCTTGTAAGACTTACGTTTTAACCCATCCTTTCTACTGCTCCAGCAGTGTGAAAAAGGTCTGTCCTGTCCTCTGTCCCCTCCAACCCTCACCCCACATATTGCTCTTATGTGAGCAGGCTACCTCATTCTTAGCCCTAAACAGCCACAACGCGTGGAACAGCCACATATCCAGTGTGATTCCCTGTTGCAGTAATGGAATACACAGATAAAGTAATTCTCACAGGCGCTTACCAGGTATGTTGAGGGACTGTAAAGTGGGTGTTATTAGTGAAGTATCCTTAGATCTTATTTCATCTGGCAAACAGCCAGAGCTTTACATTAGTGATCTTGGACCAACGTTAAATAAAGAATTATGACTGCTGGGGCTAGCAGCGATGAAACAATTTTTTTAATTATTTAATCAACCAAATTAATATTTGATACATGTCTGTTGTCATCTTTGTCCTCTTTTATGGTAAGTCCTTTGGACAAATGAATTAAGTTTGATATGTATCTAACTCACATCAGGAGTACAGATGGATAAAAAAACTTTAAATGCCATAGTCAATGAATTTTGCCAATATTTCTACTCTTGACTGGTAACAACCACTACTGTATTGCTTTATTTATGATAACTTAAATATAAAAACCTCAGTCTATCAGCTACTGAGAAATGCTTCATTTAACCTTTCACATCATTTTGAGTGGATACATCAGCCAAATAGTATATTTCTTCTCCTTTATCACATGTGACCGTAACCTGTTAATCGGCTCCCACATATACTTCCTGAAGGAGAAAGAATTGATATTTCAATGTTATATGATTTTATTGTTTATTCCATTTGATAGAACTGGTATACAGAGTAAACCCTCTCTGTGGACATGATTCATCTTCCTCTGATGCTGCCAGGGAGCTTGGTACCTTATTTTGTAAGGATAGGACATCTGTAATCACAAAGGAATGGCAAGTAAAAATCTCTTGCATACCGAAGTGAAGAACACATTATCTCCCTTAATCAGATCTGGATTTCATGTGTTCACAGTCTTCTGATCCCACAGGGACTCCTCCAGAGATATCTGTTTGTGTAGCACAACAGAATCTTTTTTGAAAGATTTGATAGCTGTATTTCATTCTGAAAATTATTATTTCTAGTGAGGAAGTAAAACAGAGAGTGAACTATCATTATGGTCAATCCATTCACTACAAGTGCCTGACAACCTTTCCTCTTTGTCTTTGTAGATAGGTGGTCTCCACTTGGTCTGTACTCTCTTCCTCTGAGGAAGCCTATTGCTTTCTAACAACCGCATAGGAAGCCTTGGCTCCTAGCTTAAACGTCTTAGGTTAATTTATTTCATTCACTTTGGATCTCTTAACTAATGCTTCTAACCTGGGATGTGTTTATTTTAGATGGACTGAATTGCATCACAG
>NW_010972439.1:3544350-3545298 GCF_000737465.1 Haliaeetus leucocephalus | reverse complement strand
TCATAGACAAGCTGGGAAGACATCGCTGACTTCTGGGATCAGTTGACGGGCTGAACCTCTATTCCCTCCTAAAGGGACGCCTACTGGGTGAGATTTGAACGCTCAGTTATACCGAGTGCTTCCCCCAGAAACTTAGAAATCTCTGTAGAGTTTTTCCATAATTTAGTGTGCTTGTAGTCGACTGTATTATTATTTGCACATGCTTTGCAGACAGTGTATTTATCACCAGCAATCCAAAAGAACCTGTACTCCTGTTGCTTTAATAAACTGTACTATTCATTAAAATATAGCCATGATAGTTCGTTGAACACGACCAAACTCCTTAAGTCTGGCCGTTCTAATTTGTTGAACATGACTAAATTGAAAGCACAGTGCACTATTAGTGCATCCATAATTGTGATAGTTCAGCATATTGAATGCAACTGGACTTACAGTGCTGCATTGGGCATCACTCAGAATCTAAGCCTAGCTGCCCCCAGCCCTTCTGATATCTGAGGACAAGCTGGAATGCAAGGTGGTTTATTTTCTGCCAAGCTTCCTTATGCTTTAACACAACAACTGGGCAACACTTACAGCCTGGAAGGTACCATTTGAATTAGCTCTGCAGCATGCATAGTCTGTTGGACAGGAAAAGAAAAGTTGACTGCTTTTCTATTATGTAGCTGTATTTGAAATGAATTTGATCAGGTTTAACCTTTAGCTCACTTATGCTGCTTTAAGGATCTCTGTATCCAGAAACCCCATGTCCTTGAAGTAATTCCCATTATTTCCTTGGGTGATTGGATAAATAACCAAACAGTAACTAACATTTTAATCCAAACCACTTTTTAATCATTGTCTTCAATTCCCAGGAGGCTGTAATTATGCCAAGCCTAAGAAGCTGGCCAGTTACATGAATTAATTCTATTTAATATAAAACAGGGGGGGGGGGGGGGGAGGACAGCTAGG
>NW_010972439.1:3535854-3544340 GCF_000737465.1 Haliaeetus leucocephalus | reverse complement strand
AAAAAATGGGGGGGGGGGGGGAAGAGAAGCTCAGGGTTTATCACAGTTGCCAATAAACTTCCCAGAAGGCAGTATTGTTCCAAAGCACCCAGTACCTCCAGCAAAATAACTTCCAAGAGGAATGTTGCTAGATGTTCCTAGACAACTGTTAAACTGGGAAAGAAGGAAAAAGAAAAAAAGAAAAAAAAAAATTCAAGGGTTTGCCAGAAGCCCTACTGAATTGTTAATCATGAAGAAGAGGCTAGTACTTTCCAAACATAAAGGAACACACCACAGCTTTGCAGAAATCACAATTGTGAACTAAACGCTGTTCTCCACAGCTGTGTCAAAACTGCTGGGGAACCTGGAAAGCCTGAAGATGGATTTATACGTTCACACACACTTTTTTGTCAGAGGATTCTCAGGGCAACCCAAGTGGTCTTCACCAGGATAACTTGTTGGGGAAAAACCTGATGTATATCTTGTGTTTTACTGCAGTTGTTCTTCAAATAGGAGCACGAACCACATCCAGAGGTAATGCAGGAATCTTTGTACTCGATAATTCTTCCTTGCCAAAGCCATAGCAATGCTTTTCAATTAACTTCGAGCATATTGCATACCACACTGCAGAAACTTGCTGACAGGGGCCATTGGGGTTATCTAATGCTCCTGATACAGCTGCATTGCTTGCATATTTGATACAACCTTCTGTCCCAGTGTTGAAGACAAAGAAAAAGTACTTAGGAGGTAAGCCATCAGAAGCAAATAAAAAGCAATGGGAAAGCAAAAGAGCACAGCAAATCAAGCTTGCTTATGAATAACAGGTATGTATACCCTCAAGCCAACGGAAGAGAGAATTCTCAGAATATGAATGGTGTCACATGGAGGAAAAGAGATTTGTCAAAGGCTGTTTACCATTAGTGAATACTGAGTGGGGTTAGGTGGAGCCAATTCCAATAACTCACATTTTTAAGATTAAAAAAAAGTGACCAAACTGTTCCTGTGATCCTATAATTGTAAAGTAGAAAGAAGAAAACTGCAGTAGACTTCCTTGAGAGAAATTTAGGCGACCCTGAAAGCGAACTGCCTTTATTCTATTGATCTTTGAGAATACCCTATTTGGTCTGGGCCTTTTTGCAAGGCAAGTGAGGGGAAAAGTAGCCTAACGAAAGTTTTTAAAACTATTTGAGAATCTATTTCAGCATGTTAATAGACCAGTGAGGGAAGTTACACACAGTCTTGAAAAATGATTTTTACAGCACTCATCCTACCCGTTGCAGCTGATAGACACTTTAAAACTCTCAGTCTGTGATTCAATTAAATAGAAAACTAGAAGTAAGAGTTTTTTGGCAAGGAAACTAAATTGTATCAACTATGTGAATCACTTATCAGGAATCTAGCAGCTGTTTTCCTGAATCCAGGGACAGCCAAGGGAAAACTAAAGCTGTGAGAGTTACAAGCTGCTCACCAATCCATCCATTCCTTTACACAGGAATAATGTGAAACTCGCCAACACCCGCTGGAGTGAAAACTCATCCATGCCAATAAACTTTCCACAGGCAGGCTTCAATAATCTGCCTGCAAGATTGCTCTTGAGGTTCCCTAAAAAGGGTACTAGGATATAATATCAACAATGAGCTGATTTGTCTCTTCAAATTCTATTCCACTGCTGATGAGTATGGGGAGCAGCAAGGGAGATCCTGACTCACTCAGGGGAACAGGCACTTAAGGAGCAGAGGGGAAGGAGGGGAAGGAGAAGCAAGTGCTGAGGTCCTTCTGGAAGCAGGAGCTCCTAACTCTGAATTTGTACCATTAACTCCACTAATCCACTGCATGTCCATGACATAACCACCCGGCCCATGCTGTTGTGGACCACAAGGCCAAAATATGTATGCCACTGGTAGCTGTGCTCCAAGGGACAGCTCTGGAGTTTTGACTTTATGAGTCAGGGCTTACCCTGAATGGGGGTAAAGACCCACTGACTTCAAACATGGGGTAACTTCCATAAAATACGATGAGATAACCTATACACACCTCAAAGCTTCAGTTAGGAGTGGCTTACCTTAGTCTCTAGAAGTGTACTGTGTACCCAGGACAATTATTCCAGCCACGTAAACAAGATTTCTTCAGTCAATACCTACTGAATTCTAAGCACCTTGAATTCAGCTGACACACATAGTGAAAATTGCCTTCAGCAGTAGTTTCAGAAAGCCAGTAGTTAAAGATAGGTATATGTATACACATTTATATATGTTTCTGATTACATTTAAGGTTTGTATACAAAGACCAGATTCACATTTTCCCCTCTGCATAGAATATACCATATCTGGGTATGATTCATACCTACCAAAAGCTCTCCAATGCCTTTGACAGTTTAAAGGGGTATTTCAACTGCATAAAATGTAAGGAATATCTTTGGCATAAGTGATTCCCTTAAATTATGTTGTGTTTTCTTCCTGCATATGGATTGTACCAAAAGCATGCTGAATGCTGGTGGTTATCAGCTGATAAACAGACTGTAAAGATCTGCTGTGATATTTTGATATTTTTCTAATGTATGCCAAGCGGTTGGATACCACAAATACATGATGTACAGAACAGAAATTTAAAGCCATGGTTGCTTTCCAGACTCTGTTTCTGCAGTAAATCTGGGGCTTCCAGGGGTCTGATTACATATTTTAAATGAGGCATACACTTAAATGCCTTGCCAAGTCAAAACCTTTTTCTGTAAGCTCTCTTGCTAGCTATTTTTATCCATTTTCTAACATAATGCAAAACAGATCTCCCACTTGGGTGCTCTGATATACAGTGAATAATTAGAGCTGAATGAAAACCAGAAACATTTTTCAGGAAAAATATCCCCCTCCGCCCCATCTCAAAATATTCCAACAAGCAACTACAGTAATAAAATTAGCATTTATAATAACAGCAATGTAAGGCAATATATAGAAATGTAAAGCAACTAATAGTAATAATGCAGAAACTATTTTTAATTACCTTTACCTTAAGTAAAAGATTGGCTCTGTGAACACTGCTATTAATATCCACAAGATAATTTATTAGATAAAATACATTTACTGAGGGGGAGAAGTGGCATCAGAGTCTGGCCCCAGTGGTTGGCATTCTAATTCAATTTGCTGACTGCCTGTACTGGTAGCATTTTAAATGCAGGTTTAGAGTAAATAAGCCAGCAAGTGAATGCTTTGTAATAACTGAAGATTGCTTGCTGCTGTCAACCTTTTTTTTTTCCATTATGATGTATGCATTCACAGAAAGTTTGGGAAAAAAAGAGAGTAAATCAGTAACATTCTGTTGCATAAGTTGTTACTCCACTCATTATTTCAGTAACTCATAGTGAATATATTTTATGGGTATATCAGTGTACAGTTGTTAGCTCTGATATACTATTACCATAAATAAAATATAAAATTGTATGAAAATACACGTAATAAAACTTCGGGGGTTTTTAATCCACTGCTTTTTCTGGCTTGGTTCAAATCCTTCCATGCAGCATTTAATTACTGTGTGCTCCAATGATTAAGAAGCAATAGGAGACAGACGCTGTTTTATAAAACAGTAATATTGTATACTGATAAGCAAAGAAGCATATCTGGCAGGCAGCATAACATAAACTACTTCTGCTTACCAAAGATTCTGAGGCTAGAATTGTGGTTATTTCCAACAACCCTTTTTAGTTTTATTTCCTTTTTCTTCCTCTCTCTCCCTTCTTTTTTTCTCTCTCCATTTTTAATCTCTTTCTCATACACCCCCTCTCTTTTTCACCTTTTCTCCTACCTTGTCTTTCTGTGAAAGTTGATTGTCCATGGAGAAGAATTCACGAAGGACATTTAACATTCTATAGCACAATTGTAAATAATGCTTGTACAAGTTGTCCTTGTAGTACATTTGGCAGATTTTCAAAGGAGGAGGTTGTTTTGTACAGCTATGGTGGTGAACCTACTTCTTAGTTTCTTATTAGAAAAATAATTCTGCTTCTAAGTGGATGATCTATCAGAATGGAAAACACATAGCTTATCATAGCAATGAAGAAACTAGATTTTGGCTGAGAAAATAAACAGCACACCTGTTATTACCTTCATACTATGAGTGCAAGTTAAAATAGACGTCTGATAGTGAATATACATTGAAATTATTGAAAATAGCTGTGCATAGCTGACTGAATCTCAAAGGTAGTTAGAACAAAAAGCTCAAAGCTAAGAAAGTTACAGCAAGGAAAAAATGTAAGAAAAGAAAATAAAGTGAGTTTAGTAGGTGAGAAAACAAAGGATGATGGGCAAGAAACTGGTTGAAAAGTGATGGCACCTTATTAGGCATGTCGAAATTTTAGAGGACAAGGGTTGTTTGCCAAGGTTACCATTACGGAAGGTTGTCAGAGTTCATTTTTTTCCTTGTTCTTTTATCCTGTTGTGTCACAATGTTCAGGTGCAAAATTATGTCAAAGAAGATATTGAATGATTGGTTCCAAAACAGCTGAGTAACTGAATAGTGTTTCCTCCATTCTTCCTCTCCTGTTTTCCCATCCTGTATTTTAATCCATTAACTGGCCTTTTTATTCTTTTTCATTTGATTTAGATTGCTGTTTCTTTAACTGTATTTCTTATCTGCCTTCTTTTATAATGCTTTTTCTACAGCTTTGTTCTCTCTTCTGCTTTCACCTACAATCTGTACCTCCTCCCTTGTCATACTTTCTAGCACTATTCTCATAAACAGTGGGCCCTGCATTAATAAGAGTTCCCAATGCCTCCATTGCTCACCTGTAGCTTACCTTTCCTTTCTCTAAGCATCCCAGTTTCTCCTGCTACACTTTTCATGAAGCAATTTAGTCAAATGAAAAAACTGGGGACTATTAGCAGCTTTCAACAAATAATATTTGGGTGATTTATTGAATGAAAAAATATTGTCGGTTTCATATTTTTCACAGATGAAGAAAGCTAGTACAGAGGCGTACATCCATTTGTGGTTTTATGAACTCACAAACCTCCAGAGGACTTTGCTAATCCACACAATGTCCTTGAATGATAGATTTTTGTATTTAAATCTCTTATTTAGAGGAAAGATGTATAAAATGAAAAGTAAATGTTGAACATCTTGTAACCTAGGTTCCTGTGGAGAATCCAACACATTCTTCACTCCAGAAAATACAAAGGGAATAACTTCTGCCCGTGAAATGAGAGCTGCAGCTACCACTGCTTTCAGTAGCTCCACGAACCTGACAGCCCAATAAGTTGCTGCAAAATCCCTACCTTACAAACTTCCTTGAGATGGATTGAGTCTGGCAGATTGGCATGTTAGTTTGTTGTGCTTTTGGCATATGAGTATCTATTCTGTGAAAATTTTTAATTTCCTAAATAAGTCTAGTTTTCTCCTTTTGGGGAACTACATCCTTCCGATTTCTTTGTGCCTGTGTCTGTGGGATTTTTTTGAGGACAGATATCTCAAACATGCAGATAAGGACTGGGGCCAGCACAGAGGCAGAGAAATCCACCACAGACCACCCAGCCCTTCTACTAAACTTCTGCTGAGCAAAAGTCACCATGCAGCATCACTAGGAATGCTGCCAGCAAGAGGAAACAATCAAATAACCCTGTCAGCAAAGGCATAAAACCTGTTTACTACATCTGGGGTGGGGTTAGGATTATCAAGGCTAAAAAGGTAAAAGCGGTTACTGTCTTATAGTAAGTCATGTCAGTGAACACAAGTTATGTAAACCATTCTGCTTGTCATCCTTCTGCTCTGTACTACTTGGATAACACTACAACGAATATCAGATAGAAAAGCAATGTGTCGTAGAATGTACATGTGGCAGTCTGACCACCTAAATCCAATACCTTTGAGTAGAGAGTGGCAGGAGAAAAGTGTTGAGAGAAAGTAGTTGATAGGCAGCAGGGAGGGGCTAGGGAGCGAGGAAAGCTGGAAATATTCCTTCAGTGGAGGAGAGGTTATCTATGTGGGTGTTACATATTTTATGTTTATATTATCACAACCAGACAGACTGTCTTGTATCTGGCAGGCAATGAAAACAAATAAATTAAATCCTTTTTTGAATGTATCACGTCTATTTGGTAAGTTTTTTTACTACGTTCCTCCTCTCCAATTCTTCCCAAAGATTTATTGTCCTCAGTACAGAATTTACAAAGTTTCACTATCCATGTCTCAGAATCATGCTGTGCTACCTGCTGACCTTGCCTACAGTTCAGAGACTTGTCAAAAGGAGATTTTTATAATAGAGAACAAGACTCGATTCTTCTGCCTGAAAGCAATTTGGGGAGGGGTGAGGGTTTTGATCATATTGCAAGGTGGAATGTTTCTGGAGTGTGTTGCAAAGTGTGTCTATCATCAAACCTGCACAAAATCCTCTTCTTCCTGCTCAGCATTTGAACAAATCTGTCAGCTGCCCACAGTATTTTAGAAGCATGGATAATAAATTTTGGATGTTTCACATTATTTAGCTCCACAGATGTAAACAATCATTTTGACACATTGATGGGCTTTTTTACACTCTATAGGAAATTGGCACTAGCATTGGCTTCTTTGCATAACGTCCATTTTGCATCTTTATACAAGTGAAGATCTTAGCAATCTTCGGCTGTTTTCATCCTACAGCTCAAATGACTAACAGTCAGGTATACAAGAGTGTAGACACAGGTGTATACGCACACATATGTATCCATCCATGTGATACATTCATTACACAAGTTGCGAAATATTGCACTATGAATGTGCATGTGATCTGTATCTTGTTATCTTGCCCATTTTATCCCAGGACTTACTCAAACAATCTGGGCAATTTTTAAAACCACTCATTTTATAAATGAATATGAAGTAGAATTTCTCCCTTTCATTACATGACCAATGCTGAAGGTATCTCAGTGATCTAGATTCCTTCCATATTTAAAGATAAGTCACTTATATAAAGGTGTTTCATATTCATTAATTCTTAAGATTCCCTCCTTGGCAAAATCCTGGTCCACTCATTATCCTGAAATTTTCACACAAATTTTAATGTACTTGTCATTTTATCCATGGTGCCAAAGGCATCTAATTTTAGAAGTGAAGGAATAAATGAAATCATTCCAATCTCAGTTAAAAAACCCACAAACCCACCAAATAAAACCTTGTCTGACCCTGAGAGGTAGCACGGGCAGCATGGGAAGCAGTATGGAATGTGATAAAAACTTCAGCCAACCTCACATTGTCCTCATCTATCTAGCTCTTGGTTTGGTCCCTCTGATCAACATCACATCGCAAAAAAACCCTTTAAACTGTAGCACACCATCAACCATTTTGTGTTTTATAATTTGCTATATTAGGATTACTTCCAGGAGATTTATCAAATAGGATATTTTATATACAAAAGGTGACCAAGGTAGGCAGGTAAGTCACAGGGAGAAAACACAGATACCTTATAGCCCTCAAAGCCAGTTATGCAAAAATGTGATAAGAAACAAAACCTGGATGTTAAAACAAAAAAAGTAGGTTAACAGACTCAAAGCAGCACAGGAAAGGGTAGTCAAGGAGCACAATCAAAAAGTATCTAGATGAAATTTTATACCTTGTATTATATGAGTTAAGACCAAAGTTCTGCTAGTTCCTTCTGACTTTATGAATAAGTGAAGACATACTTAACTTCCAAACTTTTAAGTAAAAATAATATTTTGCACTTGTATATACTTCCAAGGCTATGAATAAGCTTTAAAAACTGCAGTGAAACTACACTTTATCCTTTGAGATGTTTGATAGGAATGTTTTACAGATAAGAAAAATGAAGTTCACTGAATGAATTGATGTGGTCAAGATCACGTGACAGACACTGACAAAAATATGGCACAAAATCCAAACCCTTGTTTTAATCACTAGCAAAAATCAAAAGTTTATAGGAAACAAGAAAAAACAACTCAAACCATGTGATAACTTTTGTGAGTACCAAGGTTGAATTGTAGAAGATATATTATTTACCTGCCCAAAATAGATAACTTTTTTAACTACTGTGTTGTTATTGCTATTTGTTTTAGAATATATAAATATGCACTAGTAGTTTTATGGTGATATAATATACTACAATATAAGAGGCCCGCTTGTCTGGGCAATTTGAAACAGAATGGTCAAATAATAGTGATTAAGTAGTCACTCCATTCCACTGCAAAAGAAAAATTCCTAAAAGCATTTTTCCCCAGTTACTCCTGACCTTTGTCTAAGTATTAGGGCTGTAAGCGGCATGTCTATTAGAGGGCTGGTGCAAATTTTCATCACAGCTTGTTGACTAGGAACACTTGAAACACACTTACCCTGAAGCAATAATGCATCGTGATTTCCTTATGTCCTGTTTTCTTCTTAATACTGGCCATTCAAAATTTCAATTGCCTCTGCATGTCCCTCCTGTATGAAAGTAGGAACATGTATGTAGTTTTAAATTAGTCATGCTTTTAACATGCTTAGACATCTGCACATCTTCTATGTAAGAACTAAGAAACAAACGTAAATGGTAT
>NW_010972439.1:3535221-3535793 GCF_000737465.1 Haliaeetus leucocephalus | reverse complement strand
GGAGTAACAGGCAGGGAGATATCTTCGGTGCCAGCGACCTGGCTGGGTATAGGCAAAGGCTGTGTTTGTGCAGGCGTCTCAGCATTAGCAGAAATGGATGCTCGGGGGGGTAGAGATAGCTGTGTAGAGAATGTCCCCCTAACTGCAGCGGGGTAGGCTGACGCGGCAGCCGTGGAGGCAGCAGAGGGGGTCACCGCCGCGCAGAGAGCGGCGGCTGCCTGCCGTTCCGCCCTCATTGCCTGCAGCACATCTCGAACTACCTTCCAGTGCATTGCGCATTTGTTTGCCTCCTTTGCCTTATCTCCCCCGGCACTAATAGCGTCCCACAGCGCCTTGCCTATATTATCCCAAGTCGCTACTTCAAATGCGACATTTATACTCGGAATAAGTTCTCTCTCCCAAGCCCATAAAAGCACCCCCTTTATCACGGAGTTATCGCATTTCAGTCCTCTCTTAGAGAGAATATGTTGAAGGAATTTCAGGACCGCTTCTTGCTCTTTGTCCAACCCCATCTCCTTCTCCAACTGCTCACCTGGTCAGGGCGAGTTTCCGTCCTTCTATTCACTTGCGCG